>NW_004443957.1:22151519-22192574 GCF_000243295.1 Trichechus manatus latirostris
GGGATATCATTGCTGATGTCAGATGGATCCTGGCTGAAAGCAGAGAATACCAGAAAGATGTTTACCTGTGTTTTATTGACTATGTTAAGTAATTCGACCGTGTGGATCATAACAAATTATGGATAACATTGCGAAGAATGGGAATTCCAGAACACTTAATTGTGCTCATGAGAACCTGTACGTAGATCAAGAGGCAGTCGTTTGAACAGAACAAGGGGATACTGCATTGTTTAAAGTCAGGAAACGTGTGCATCAAGGTTGTATCCTTTCACCATACCTGTTCAATCTGTATGCTGAGCAAATAATCTGAGAAGTTGGACTATATGAAGAAGAATGAGGCATCAGGATTGGAGCAAGACTCATTAACAACCTGTGTTATGCAGATGACACAACCTTGCTTGCTGAAAGTGAAGAGGACTTGAAGCACTTACTGATGAAGATCAAAGACCACAGTCTTCAGTATGGATTACATCTCAACATAAAGAAAACAAAAATCCTTTCAACTGGACCAATAAGCAACATCATGATAAATGGAGAAAAGATGGAAGTTGTCAAGGGTTTCATTTTACTTGGATGCACAATCAACACCCCTGGAAGCAGCAGTCAGGATTTGTATTGGGCAAATCTGCTGCAAAAGACCTCTTTAAAGTGTTCAAAAGCAAAGATGTCACCTTGAAGACTAAGGTGTGCCTGATCAAAGCCAGGTGTTTTCGATCACCTCATATGCATGTGAAAGCTGGAGGATGAATAAGGAAGAGGAAGAATTGATGCCTTTGAATTGTGGTTTTGGAGAATAATATTGAATATACCATGGACTGCCAAAAGAACGAACAGGTCTGTCTTGGAAGAAGAATGAACAGGTCTGTCTTGGAAGAAGTACGACCAGAATGCTCCTTAGAAGCAAGGATGGTAAGACTACATCTCACATACTTTGGACATGTTATCAGGAGGGATCAGTCCCTGGAGAAGGACATCATGCTTGGTAAAGCAAAGGGTCAATGAAAAAGAGGAAGACCCTCAAGGAGATGGATTAACACAGTGGCTGCAACTGTGGGCTTAAACATAATTTTGAGAATGGTGCAGGATCGGGCAGTGTTTCGTTCTGTTGCACATAGGGTCGCTATGAGTTGGAATCGACACGATGGCACCTAACAACAACAACAACTCCTATCATTCTTCAAAATTCAGGTCTGGTACCACCTGCAGAAGGAAGCCTTCCCTGACTGCCCCAACTGTGGTAGGGCTCCACTGAGGTGCTTCTGCAGCATACCTGGTACTTACCTCTAGCCCAGTTTCTATCACATTATTGTGCCCTTTTTTGTCAGTGGTATATTAACTTCTTGGGGCCAAGGACTGGATCCTCTCTTTATTCCCAGCACCTGATGCAGTGCATATGGTAGGTGTGCAGTACGTATGGGACTGATTGAATTGAATTAAAATGAGTAAGTGGGACTGTTGTGCAGAAGCACAAGATAGGAAGGCTCTTTTTCTCTTTTATTCTTTAACCAGCCTTGATTATTTTTATTATTAAAATCATAATGCTCAGTTTGGAAACTTGTGAAAATATAGAAAGTTATAAACAAAAACAGTTGTCTATAATTCAGAGGTAACTACTATTAATATTTTAGTTATTTAAAATAGAACCCCACCTCCACACTGATGTCCATCATCTATCCCCTCACCATAATTTATTCTGTAATCATAAACTGGTTATCCTATTTATTTACTACTTTATTTTCTATCTTTTTTTAAACCATGTTTTGTCCCCTGCTGCAACTCTCAGACACATAGGAGGTGTTCAGTAAGTCTTTGTTGAATAAACGAGTCAATCTCATCTAATTTTATTTATATATACATATTATATGGAGGCCTGGTGGCGTAGTGGTTAAGAGCTACAGCTGCTAGCCAAAAGGTCGGCCGTTCAAATCCACCAGCTGCTCCTTGGAAACCCTGTGGGGCAGTTCTGCTCTGTCCTATAGGGTCACTATGGGTTAGAATCAACTCAATACCAACGGTTTTTTTTTTTTTTTAATACATATTATATATACATACCCGGAGGTGGTATCATACTTTATGTACAATTCCAGACTTTTCTTCACTTGGCATTATACCTCATCATGCCACTGACTTGTTTAAAACCTTTCAGCGGTTCTTCACTGCCCTTAAAATGGAGTCCAAAATCCTTACTATACTTCACAAACCATTAGTCTTTGGAAACACACACAATCATCGTCCATGAAGCTAAAGCTTCCCAAGTCCTCAGCATCATCACAGCCCAGCTGGAGGCTTATCTCCCCATTCTTTCCCTTCCAGCCTGCTGGGCCCTCTTCATTTTCCACCAACAGACCCCACCCTCTCCTGTCTGAGGGCCTTTGAACAAGTTGTTCCTTCTGTCCCACTTCCTCTTCCTTGAAATCTCAGCTTAAATCGTTCTCCTCAGACAAGCTTTCCCTGACCCCCACCAGGATAAGTCCCCACATTATATGCTCCCATAGTATCAGTACCTCCCCTTTTTATAACCCTTATCATATTTGTAACTATTTGTTCAATGCCTGTCTTCTGGATTTGACTGTAAAATCCATGAGAGCAAAAGCTGGAACTGCCTTGAGCACCACGGCATTCCCAGGGCCTAAGTAAGCGGGCAATGATTCTTTGCTGAATCAATTAGCATTAAAAAGTGTGTTCTTAGAAATTAAAAAAACTCTTTGTAAACAACATTTTAATGAATGCACAGTAGTTTTTATAGATGTGTCACACTTTTCTTATTACTCTACAGGCATTTAGATTGTATTCAACTTTTTTACTCTTTTTCACAGTATTAGGATGAAAATCTGTGTCTTAGTCTCTAATTATTCCTTTAGATTCCTAGTATTACTTGCCTGAGTTAAAAAGAAATCAAGTTTTAAGGCTCTTTACATGTACTGATGAATTGATTTCTAGAAAGATTCTACCAACTTATACTTCTACTAGCAGTAGAAATAAAAGGAAAAAAACACAAACAAAGGAGTTTGTTACACAGAGTTTTGGTGAATATTTTATTGCTCAATTTCTCTGAAAAGAAAGGAGCGTAAGTCAGCATACCTTCTAGGTCTGGGGAGACTGAGATAATGGGATCTCAAATGAGACATCCCGGTTTATTTGTGGTGCCCGGTATTTGTATTTCAGCGCCCAATGATGGAGGCAATTTGATACTCCCTTCAGGGTTAGAGTATTTACCTGGGAGTAGTAAGTGTTAACCTGACTATACTAAGCCCTAGATGGAGTCACTTATGCTAAGCCCCTCATAAGCAAACAGAAACCTACGTTTCTATTTCCTGTAAATGCCTAATCTTCCCAGAAGCTAAAACCTAAGTCAACCAGTCTGCACTTGCTACCTCAGTTATAGTATACGACCTTGCTACGAAACTTCCCAATATGCCATGTAAGGAAAGGAACTTAGAATTAACTCATCACTTTTTGCCCAGTATAGCTTCCTTGTACTTGTGTGTCCGTTGCCTATGAAATAAAACCCTTCTGCTTTGTACTGCTCTTCTGAGCTCTGGTCTGACTTTCAAACTAGATACTACCCAATTCTCAAATTGCTAAATAAAGCCAATGAGTTCAAACAAAAATTAATGTTTTGTTAAAAATTTCATTTAACATTAGTAAGGGAGGGAAGGTGTTCCTTCAGCTTTGTGGTCAAGTTGACCCTGGCATCCTGCTTCTTCCATTTTTCAGTCTATTTGATTTGGATCTAGGGTTCCAGTTCTCCAATATCAAGATGGAACCAGTGGAGGAATTGACCTGGGATAGGCAGAGGAGAACTTGTATCATAAGTACAAATCTAGACTATGTGGATTCAGCAGTCAGGTTGGTAGAAGTTGAGGTAGTTCTCATCTGCATCTATTTTCTCAATGAAGCATGTGGCAACATCATCAGGTGAGGCATAGGGGAGGAGTATGGGAGATTCGAAAAGAAAGGTGGTATGAAGCTGTAGTCTCAGAATAAGTAAATAAACTAGGATAGTGTGGCTGGAATTTCAGGAAGTATTAAACTTGAGATTTAAAGTGAGGCCAATCAGCAGTGGGGTGTGATTTCATCCAGATCCATTTAGCTACTTAAGTTTAGATGCAGAATCAGTGTGTAGTTGGGTTTAATATGATTTAAGGTTTTTTCCAGGCTAATACAACAGAAGGAGAGAGGCTAATGCTGGGTAAGGTGGGAAGTGAGGCCAGCAGGAGGGGTGATGGAGCCTGAGAAAGTAGTTGCATCAAGGGGTTAGAGGTCCTGAAGAATTACTTCAGTGGCGAGGACACAGCTGGAAAAATAGGATGTCATGATTAGAGACTGAGATCACAGGGCTTCACAAATGTTTTAATCATGCTCATGTGAGGCAGGAGAGTGGCCGAATTAACAGTTTAGCACTCCTAAGAGCAGCAGCTATCCGGGACTGACCTGAGAACTTCATTTACTCTACAAATGGAGAAAGCTGGAAGGAAGAGTGGGGAGAGGGAGTGTAAAATAAGCTAGTTTGTCTGATTGTCTCTTATACCCTGAGGCCAACCGCTTTTCTTAGAGGTTCAGACAAGATAAAGGTGGGGATTCATCTGTAAAATGTGGCCCTTGTTGCTACAAAAGGCTAGTACACGGGTGAGAGGATCAATCAATCCCTTGGTGTTAAATTCCTGTATCTTTGACTAGTCTACTTAGGGACTTTGGTTTTCTCCTCAGCCATGGGAGGGAGAAGTTTTAAATTTTTTTGTTTTATTTTGTCAAGAAATCACATCCTACTATTACACCCAGGCCATTTTTTCAGCATTACTTGCTGCTGCTATGTCTTGAACAGTGCCCGAGGGTAGGAGTGTGCTATATAATACACCTTCAGACTTCACAACTTAAGCAATTCTGTGGTCATGTGGGATGGCAAGAGTGCATTTTTTATGGTTAAAAGTGTCAGGGTCTATGAGTGGCCTCTCATTTGCCACTTCATTGAAGAGGGAGGATAGCAACTATAGGACTTCAGGCTAACAAGGGTTAACCAAGAGCAAGGCCAGCTAGTTAGGTTTGAGAAGGATGTTGTTGAGTCAAATCCGACTCATAGCGACCCCGTGTAACAGAGTAGAACTGCCCCACAGGGTTTCCTAAGCTGTAATCTTTAATGGGAACAGAATGCCAGGTCTTTTCTCCCTCAGAGTGTCTGTTGGGTTCAAACCGCTGACCTTTTGGTTAGCAGCTGAGTGCTTAACCATTGTGCCACCAGGGCTAACTAGCAGGCAGAGGCTGACAATTACTAACCTCAATTAACCCTTAAATTACTTAGCCTTCTCTTAGTAGGTATGTATGGGATGAAGACTTAACCCAAAGAATTTGGTCTTTGACCTGGTTCCTTTAACCTCTAAACCCTTGGTATTTCCTGAGTGACAAGGAATGTCTTGTTATTCATGGAGGATTTCAACCACATCCGACAGGTTATGCTAACCAGGTGATTCATGATGGGTCAGGGCTGGCCATGCCAGAAAGACTCACCACATGGTATCAGCCTGACCTGGGGGGTGGAGGGGGAGAGGGGGCAATGGACTGAATTCAACCATGTGGGCAATGATTCAATCACGTCTACATAATGAAACCTCATTGGATGAGCTTCTTGGTTGATGACAGACATAAATGCAGAGAGAGCGGGACGAAGGAGGAAAAGACACATCCCCTTGGGACATGGAAGTTTCACGTTGGGGACCCTCCTAGACCTCACCCTGAGTCTCTTTTGTATTCTTATTGCTCTAAAACTATAATCTTAAGTACTTTCCTGAGGTCTGTGAATTATCAAGCCTGAAGAGTACTGGGAAGCCCCAAATTTGTAGCCAGCAAAAATGAGGGTGTCCTGGGGACCCCTGAGCTTGCAGCTGATATAATGGGAACCAAATTTGTAGCCAGCAGGTCAGAACTGCAAGCATGCTGGGACCCTGGAACTTGGGGCTGATGTTTGAAGTCTTGGGCAGACTTGGCAGTCTGGTGGCCTGTGCCCCTTAGCGTGAGCTCTGACCTAACTCCAGTGGTTACGGTCAGAAGAACTGCATTTGCAGTCGGTGTCAAACAAGACTTTTAGTAAGAGTTGGTGCTGGAAGACACACATCATGATATGCCTCTGAAGTTTGCCTTACCCAAAGAAGAACCTCCCCTTTGAAATCTTGTGAGAAACACTATCAGATCCTTTAACTCTTGCTGAAACGGTGGTGTAAGTGGTTCAAGCTGCAACCAGAATTAATGCCCAGAGAGCCTGAGAATGGATGCCACCATTTCTAAACTTCAGTCTCAGATTAGGAGAAAGTGGTCAGGTGGGAAGGTAGTGGCTGAGCAAAAGGTGAGCAGACACTGAAATGGGGGTAGGAGGAGGGGTGGAAGGGGCTGAGAAAGGAACGGAAAGAGGCGCACGGGAAACAGCATGGGCTCTGGAACTAGACCAGGACTCCCATCGCATTGCCCACTAAATGTGTCTCTAAGATGACTAGAACTTGTTCAAATGTTTGCTCATCTTCAACAATAATTATGAATAAATAATAGTAATTATTATTAGGCCTTTCAAGATATCTGTGCTTAGAAACCCCGGCACAGTACAGATGAAAAGCCCAGAACCACAGTACCTAAAAGTGGCCAATGAAAGGAAATAGCTTCACCGGAATTAACAAGGGTTAGTGTTACTTTTTATGACAATATTGAAATGACAATTGATTTTATCAAATCTAAGTAAACACAAAACACAGCCATGTTACAAATACTGACACTGAGTTACTAATACTCCTTCAATTCTATTCTGAGGACCCTTCACACTAGTTGAGCTGTGGAACTATTCAATGTATTCCCGGGTTTCGACATCTAAAATTCACTCCTCTGGGTAAAATGAAAAAATTTAAAAGGGAAGATAGGGTGGTTAAAAAATTTTTAAAGATATAAAGACATGTACATGAATGCTCAAAATTAAAATTAAAACGACTGGAATATTTACATGTTTTATTAAATCTTTACAATCAGTAATTATAATCAAATACACAATTATATACAAGGATTATATACATTTTGCCCAGACTTTTACATCACAGTAGTTTCCCCTAGAAATATTGCATACATTTATCACCAAACAATAAAATCCAACAACAGTAGTGTTACAGCACCTGTTAGTACAGACATCTTTTTCATAAATTACATCATAAGAAAATATACGGCTGTAAATTGGGCTTTTAAAAATGTCTTTTTATAAAATCTGAACATACAATATTTCATTCACAGAATGTTTTTTTTTTTTTCTATGTTCTGACTGAAGCCTTGTGCATAAAACGACCGCTTGGAATATTTACTAAGTTCTCCCCTCTCCCCTCCCAAAAAATTATGAGTGCTATGTGAATTACTTATGCTGAGCTTTTTTAAATGATGAATTTGGCATGGGGTTTGGTAAGAGAACAAATGCTGGTTTTACTGTAAAAAGGGTTGTATGATGGTAATTTAAATTTTAAAAAAAATTCTCAAGAGAGTAATTATGCCAGAGAAGTTCAAATCAGTGTACATTTTTTATTTCACTCTCTAATACTGTGAAGAAAACAGGAAATGCATGTCAAAAAATAATTTGTTCTGAAACAACAACTGTACTCTTGTCGGAAGCCTATTAAAGGTTAAAGAGAAGGAAAAAAAAACTAAAACAAAACCCTACCCAACAAACTATCCCACCCCAGACATATCCAGTAAATTACCATTCTTTCACACTTAAAACTTCATGGGAAAAGTATTGCAAATTAGGGTCGATCATTTCAATGGACTTTTACAAGCAGAAAAAACTATAGCTATCTTATTTTTAGTAGGTAAACAAGTTAAGTTTCAAAACTTGAAAATACCTGAATTAAATACTTGCTCTAATATCGAACTTTTAACTTTCGGATAAAATCCTTACTTGATTCCAAGTTTGTAAACATTATATAAATCCTTCTTAGTCAAACCATTTTATGGCTGTGGTGATCACTTCAGCTCAATCTTTAAGAAGTTAACATTTAACTGAGGTAGACCAGATGTTTCTAAATTCAGGGTCTCATAGAAACCCCTGAATCTTTAGGAAGCAAATAAAATGTCTAAAAAGGTATTTAAAAATAAAACATTAAAAAAAAACAAAAAAAACTAATGCTGTTGGAATTTTTTAATGAACTCAAAAACTACTTCATGGCAGTATGTCAAGTAAATGAATGTAGAATCAGTTACAGTGCTGGGGTTTTGAAGTTGAACATTACACCTTCATTTCTTAACTAGAGAAAAATCAAGTATGATTCCTTCTGGGTATTAAGTATAATATGTTAATTTTTTCTTTTTTCTGAAAGAATTAACTTTTCTACAGAAGTGAACAATTTGCTTCTAGACCTCAATGAAAGGCAACAACTCCCCCTAATGGCCAGAAGAAGGGAGTGTGGCAGTAAACTGGCTTCTGTGTCACAAGATCCTTCATGCCATTAAGTTCTCCTTGCTGGGAAAAAATGCTGTTTTGGTAACTTAGAAAAGTTAGATTTAGACAACAATGGCTTTGAGCTGCAAATACAAAAACCAAAGCAATGAATATAAGGCTTCTGTAATCAAAGTCTTAAAGGAACATCTGCTCCTTTTCGCCAAGCCCCAGTCATATAAATCAAGGCAAGTCAACTAATTAAGCTTCCACTATTTTGGCAGCTTTGCAATTAAGACGAACAAAGCACTATGTCTATCCTTCTTTATACTGTATTTATTATAGTTCTATCTTCTTACACCAAATTTCACATGCAAAGAGACTAAAAATAATCCATTTTGGTGTCAGGTTTAATTAAGGGCCAATAAAGATCTTGTATACGTCTACTCTTTTTTTCCCCCAAAGTGAATTCTCTATTAGATTTATTACTCACGGACCCAATTTATGCTTAGCTGGAATTCTCGAAAACAGCTATTTAACCCCTTATAAAAGAATTAGTTTACCTGGGACCTAAGACACACTGTACATGAATATACATAACTACAATACAGCACTGCTGTTCTTTTAACAGCTCGATATACAGTTTAAGTTCATCAGTACCTCAAAACTGTGTTAGGAAAGGTTACTGTGTAATGTAATGGGAAATAAAAAGGAAACTAAGTCTCAAATATTCCTTTAGAACTGATTCAGGTAAGTTTAAACAAATAAATAAAATGGGTAAAGCCATGATTTCAACTACAGGTTCGTCTACAGATATTAACAACAACATTTTAAAGCTTAAATGTGGCCAGCACCAGATTGCCACAAAAAAATTTTTAAATTTAAAAAAAAGAAAGAAAAAATTCTCATTAAGCTATATGTTAATTACTACTGTGTAGGTTTCTTTTACACAAGTCACCATAGGCTAATTCAGGTCCATATCAGAAGGAAAAAAAAAAGCAAACCTAAAAAGCATGATTCAACAGAAAATGTGACAGATTCCTTAGGTGCAACTTTAGAAACCAAAGTTTCAAAAAAAAAAAAACAAAAACGAGTAGTTATTCCAGGATTTTTAGATCACTACCACAGTTTCATCATGGCTCCATAAGATAGAAAAATGGAACAAAATGTATTCAGCTGTTGGCAACACAGGCCTTGTGGCTCAAATTGCATACTAAACATGGGATGGAATAAGGCTATGGCTAGAGGTAACCACCTCTAAGAGAAATGAATTGGAAAAGATTTATAATCTACCCTACAAGGATATAACGCTAAATTCCATTTCAGAGTAGTCATACCTTTCCCAATGGGAAGTTCATACTGCAACATTATAATTTCTCCCTAGCTCCAATTTTTCCAAAGCATTAAGTAACCAATTTCCACAATATATTATCTGACTTTTTTACCTGGTCCCACTGATTAGTCTTTATGCAGAGAGCACACAGAGAAAGTACATTGGCTTCACCTTTGGTTTAAATAAAAAGGACACTGTTAAGACGGGGGGAAAAAAATCAAGTCACCTTGATTACTTGTCACTGAATGAAGCAAGAAAGTGATGAGCAAAGACTGTTCTCACCATGAACGCATTTGCTTCATAACCACTTAAGTCACTTGAGTGTTTTTGTGAAGGCAGCATAACCAGAATGCCAACAATGCTCATGTCTCTTCCCAAAAGAGCTTCTAACCCTAAAACCAAGAAAGCCAAGCTTCCTTTAATTAGAAAGCTATACAAATTCCTATTCCCCACTCCACTATTAACCAAATTTGGTTTTTGTCTATCCAGAGACTGCAGCAATCTGGTTCCCAGAAACGCCCAGTAATCTTTCCCTAGCCTGAGGTGTTGCAGGACAGTGCAATGCTGCCGTTTGAGGGAGGAACTATGAGTTTCCATTTTCGATGGGGCAGTTTTAAACAAGGCCAATTCTAACACAACATGCTCTGATTCCTATAATAACTATCCCAGTCAGAACGTGGTTGCTCATCACCATACTTAACGCCTCCCACTAGACAGCCTGCTTAGTATTAGGGTGTCTATTAACCACAGTTTACCTTTTCTTTTTAAATACCTACCACCAGATTCCTTAGTGAGTCATAGTTCATCCTTCTCCATCATTTCAAATGCTTCTATATCTTCATTCCAGTCTGCTAATATGGAGTCTATAGGCTGGACCTTTTTACCCCAGCTAACATTAGGATTGGAATCTTCCTCAGTTTCTGATTGTTCTTGAGGTTGGTTATCTAAATCTGTACATTCATCATCCAGACTTGTAGTCTCATGGCTTTCTGTGGGATTAGAATTCTGTTCAGAAGGGGAAATGCCTGCAGCACTGTCCATCTCTGCTGGAGATAATGATTCTGATGATTCTGGGTGAGAGTTTAGAGAACTCTCCTCAGGAGACTCTGGATCAACCAAATCAACCTCCTGAGAACTTGATGTAACCTGTTCAGCACTCTGATTCTGAGACTCATTTTCAGAGGATGGCTGTTCTTCACCTTCCATTTCAGGATCTGTATAAAAAAGAAGCAAACTTCATGCTGCTTTATCCCTGAAAAAATTTACTGTTATACTTTCAAAAGCATACTGATTTTTGCAATAAAATGAAGTAAAAAAGTCAAGGTGCACCATGTTACTGCAGAATGGTGAACATTAATGCTGAAAATTTTAAAAAAATCTTATAGATAATGCAATCACTTTGCAAAATGCATCAGTATTAGAAAATATTCTTTTCTAAACTGAAAGAAATGACTCTAAAAACGTGCAAGACTACCTGCCATGAGTATTAATAAATGCCAAGAAATACACTAAATAACAGTAAAATGCATATAAAATTTCAATTTACATCTAAAATTTATTAAGTTCAGGAAAGCTTGCACATGAGAACATACTAAAATAGAATAAACTTTAAACAGTACATATCATTGCTATATTTTAAGATAATATTCTTTTGAAAAGCGAAATTCCCACTCAGTAAGCCACGAAGATGCAGATAATACAAGATTTTTGGATGACTAAGGATATTAATGTGACTGATTAAATATTTTTGCAAAGAAGACCTAAGATAATTTACAAAATTTCTATTTCATTATTGTAGGTCTATGAATTATTAAGATACAGTCATTTTAAAATCCACTGGAAGACTAAAAAGTAGGCTAGACCTCTTGTAATGCACATACAATGAAATTACTAGGGGCATTTTATTTAGGGTTCCCACAAGAAAGTGCTTCAAAAGCATCCACCCCACATGCTCAACCTCTGCCTCTGCGATGCAGTCGGTCAGCAAACACCTACTGAGTGTCCACTGTGTGGCAGGCACTGCGCAAGGTGCGGGGGATAAAACGAGGAGCAAAAACAAACGCTATACCTGCCCTTACGGATGGGGGCGGATGGAGGGAAGAACATTTACAAACAATCACATGTGGCCAACAGACACATGAGGAAATGCTCTGGATCACTAGCCATTAGAGAAATGCAAATTAAAACCACAATGAGATACCATCTCACCCCCAGCATTACTAGCACGAATCAAAAACACTGGAAATAACAAATGTTGGAGAGGCTGCGGGTAGATCAGAACTCTTATGCACTGCTGGTGGGAATGCATAATGATACAACCATTTTGGAAAATGGTATGGTGCTTCCTTAGAAAGCTAGAAATAGAAATACCATACGATCCAGCAATTCCACTCCTAGGAATATATCCTAGAGAAATAAGAGTCGTCAAATAGACATATGCACACCTACGTTCATGGCAGCATTGTTCACAATAGCAAGAAGATGGAAACAATCTAGATTCCCATCAACAGATGAATGGATAAACTATGGTACATACACACAATGGAATATTATGCAACGATAAAGAACAATGATGAATCTGTGAAGCATCCCATAACGTGGATCAAACTGGAGGACATTATGCTGAGTGAAATAAGTCAATCACAGAAGGACAAGTACCGTAAGAGACCTCTATCATAAAAACTCATGAAAAAGTTCACACACAAAATGTAACAATCTTTGTTGGTTAAGAGGGATGGGAGGGGTGGGGGAGGGAACTAAATAGACAATAGATATGTGGTAACTTCGGCAAAAGGTAAGACAGTACACAATACTGGGGAAGCCAGCACAACCTGTACAAAGAAAAGTTATGGAAGCTCCATAGACACATTCAAACTCCCTGAGGGACTGAATTGCTGGGTGGAGGGCTGGGGGGACCACGGTCTTGGGGAACATCTAGCTCAATTGGCATAACACAGTTTATAAAGACAATGTTCTACATTCTACCTTGGTGAGTAGCATCTGGGGTCTTAAAAGCCTGTGAGCAGCCATCTAAGATACTCCACTGGTCTCACCCCTTCGGGAGCAAGGGAGAATGAAGAAAACAAGATACAAGGAAAAGATTAATCCAAAGGACTAATGGACCACAGCTACCAAGGCCTCCACCAGACTGAGTCCAGTACAGCTAGATGGTACCCGGCTACCACCACTGACCACTCTGACAAAGAACACAACAGAGCATCACAGACAGAGGTGGAAAAAAATGTAGAACAAAAAACTAACTCACAAAAGAAAGACTAGATTTACTGGCCTGAGACTGGAGAAACCCTGAGAGTATGGCCCCCGGACACCCTTTTAACTCAGTGGTGAAGTCACTCCCGAGGTTCACCGTTCAGCCGGGGATTGGACAGCCCCATAAAACAAAACAGGACTAATGAGGCACAGCAGTCCAGTGACAAGGACTGGAAGGCAGGAGGAGACAGGAAAGCTAGTGATAGGGAACCCAAGGTTGAGAAGGGAGAGTGTTGACACGCCGTGGTGTTGTTAACCAACGTCATAAAACAATATGTGTACTGACTGTTTAATGAGAAACTATCTGTTCTGTAAACCTTCATCTAAAGTACAATAAAAATACACCTAGAAGCGAAAAAAAAAAACCAATCACATGAAATAAATGGAAAACTCCAACTGTGACATGGGTTATGAGACATATATAGTGTTAGGAAATTTGAGGGTTTCCTTCAGGAAGCAGCATGAGCTGAGATTTACAGGATAAGCAGGATTAGTGAAAGAAGGGAGGGAGGAGTACTCCAGGTAGCGGAAGCAGAATGTACAAAGGTGCAATGGCAGAAGGGAGTACGGTGAAACTAGTCAGACATATTAGAGCAAAGGAAAAGAGAAGAAACATGGTGAGAGAAATGCAGAATCCACTAGTGGCGACACTGTGGGCTGTGTACGCCATATCACAGCTTTGCCTTTTTCCTCAAAGAAATGGAAAATCATTAACAACACAGGCGTAACATGATCCAATTTGCAATTTTGAAATACATTTCTGGCTAAAAGGTGAAAAACAGATTAGAGAAAAGCCAGAGAAGAGGCTACTTCAGAAATCCAGAACTAATTATAACTGGGGCTAAGATGGTGATGGGGAAAGTGGAACTGGAGGGATTTGATTTTTACAGGTAAATATACATCATGGATTGAACTGTGTCCCCTAAATATATGTGTCAACTTGGCCAGACCATGATTACCAGTATTGTGTGGCTGTCCTCCGTTTTGTGATGTGTTGTAAATCCTAACCTCTATATGTTAATGAGGCAGGATCAGTATGAGGTTGTATCTTAAGTCACAGCCTTGCTTGAGTCATACCTTTTAACTTTTACAAGAGGTAAAAGGAGAGAGAAGCAAGCAGAGAGGGTAGGGACCTGACTACCACCAAGAAAGAAGAGCTGGAAGCAGAATGCATCCTTTGGACCTGGGGTCCCTATTCTGAGAATCTCCTAGACCCAAACGAAAACTGATGTCAAGACACATGGAGATCTCTAAGGAACACCAGGCCCACAGATGTTGAAAGGAGACAAAGACCATCCCCCAGGGCCAACAGAGAGAAAGCCTTCTGCTAAAACTAGTGCCCTGAATTTGAACTTCTAGCCTCCTAAACCGTGAGAGAATAAATTTCTGTTTGTGAAAGGCATCCACTTGGGTATTTCTGTTATAGCAGCACTAGATAACTAAGGTAACAGAACTGGTGATGGACTACAGATATGGAAACAGGGGAGGTGATGGTGGGGAGGGGAAGGGAGGTATAAAAGATGACTCCCAAGTTTCTGACTTCTGCAAGTCGATGGAGGTGGTGTTTTGTTTATTTTTGTGGGGTTGTTCTGAGGGGGCTGAGGGGAAAACACCATATGTACAGCACTGGCTGTTTGAAACCAAGATACCTTTGACAAATCAAAGAGGAGGTGTCAAGTACATAGCTGGATATAAAGGTTTGTTGCCCAGAGCAGAGAGGTTAGCATTGCTGATATACATTTGGGGGTCATGTTTAAGGGCAGTAACCAAAGCCACAGGTATGAATGGGATTGCCCAATCAGAGAGTACAGTGAAAAGAGGGTTTAGCTTGAGAACCTTCAGTATTTAAAACCAAGGTAGAAGAGCAAAGGAACAGCCAGAAATAACGGACATATGTCCAGGAGAACACTGTGTTATGGAAGCTAAAAATAAAGAGTTTTTCAAGAAGGAAGGAGTACGCCAGAGAAGTCAAGGAAGATGAGGACCAGAAAACACCCTCATATTAGTGCCATGGAACTTACTTATGACTTGAATGAGAGAGAGCATTTCAGTGGAGTAAAGGGAAGCTAGACAGAAAATGATTAAAATTCGGAGTCAGTAATAAGAACTGAGCTGAAAGCAAAATAACATAATTTTAAATAAATGGAGAAACGAAGAATATTAATGCATACATAATTATGGAAACTAAAACAACAGATTTCTCCTAAGCACTTTAACTTTACAAAGAGAAACGTAAAGGTATATCATAATTAAGACCACCATAAACAGATAAAGGAGCAATATGCTTCTGTAAAGATTACAGCCTTGAAAACCCTATGGGGCAGTTCTACTCCATCCTATAGGGTCACCATGAGCTGGAATCAATTCGGTGGCACACAACAACACCGTAAACAGATTAAGAACAAGCTTTATTTTTCTCCATCTAAGATGCCATTTATTTTACTTACCACCACCTAACATGTTATGTAGACTTTACGTAACACCATCTAACATGCTATAGATTTGTTTGTGCAACCTCCCACATCCCCCCGTCACCTTTATTAGGGCAGGGACTTTGTTGTCTCTTTTGTGTGCCTTTGTTCCAGTGCACCCTGGGGATGAACCTATTATAAGACCAGAAAAACCGAAAAGCATGTGGGCATGCACGAAGGCACAGGTGGGTATGCATGTATGTATACAGATTAAGTAGGAAGATCTGACCTGACTAGGGATGTTTAAGTTCTCAGATTTTTTTTTTTTTGGTGGGGGGTGGTGTTAAGGGTGTCCCACACATTTTCTCCTCTGAGCTGTGGAAGGAGTGCATTTTATTGGACAGTTAGGGATACCATGGTAAGGTCCAAAGAAGAGAAAGTAGGGAGCTGGCTGCTTAAAGCTTATTTATACTAGGCTAGCCTAAGCTGAAAGGAGATAAAAAAAAACATCTTCAAGGAAATGGCATAGAGTTGTTTGCTCTAATAATAAAGACTGTGCTTTTGGCTAAAAATTCCTCTATGGCTACATACTATACAATATTATTTTAGAAATCTAGCTAATGCAACAGGATGAGAAAGTAAAAATAATCAGAGTAAGTACAGGAAACGGAAAGATCAAATTATCTTTATTTGTAGATTACACACTTAAACTCAAAGCAACCTAATTAGAAAACAAAAAATACTATTAAAATTAATAAAAGATTTTGATAACCAGTTGCTGTGACCCATGTGTGCCAGAGTAGAACTGTGTTCCATAGGGTTTCCAATGACTGATTTTCTGGAAGTAGATCACCAGGCCTTTCTTCCAAGGCACCTCCGAATGGACTCAAACTTCCAACCTTTTGATTAGCAGGCACTCATGTTAGCTATTTGTACCACCCAGGGACTCTAGGTGCATGTTCTTGGATGAAAAGTCTTAGTATTAAAAAAAAAAATTTCCTGATTTATAAAACAAACATGTAATTATGCAATTTCAAAATGAATCCCATTTCTATTTCTTCTTGTTTTTGGAACCAGATACAATTATTTTATTTAAAGTTCCTATGGTTAAGTGCTTGTCTCCTATCCGAAAGGTTAGTGGTTCAAACCCACCAGACATTCCAGGGGAGAAAGATGTGGCAGTTTGCTTCTATAAAGATTTACAGCCTTGGAAACCCTACGGGGCAGTTCTCTGTCCTACAGGGTCGCTATGAGTTGGAATCGACTCAACGGCAATGGGTTTTTTTGTGCGGGGGTTATGGAAGAATGATGGTATGAGTCAAAAATCAACCTAATGGCACCTAACAATAACATGGAAGAATGTACATCAAATAAAAGTCAAGAAATTCTGAAAAGAATCAGAGGGAAGTTCTGACATATCAGACCGGAAAATTATGCAAAAATACCAAGCTGATTTACTATTGGCACAGGAATAAACAAATAGATTAGTGGAACAGAACATCAAGTCCAGAAACAGATCCAATTATGTAAAAGTATTTGATACACAGCAAAGACGATGGTTTAACTCAAGGAGAAAAGGATGGTTTACCTAATAAATGGTGCTTAATAAGTGACAATTCAGCTGGAAATAAAGTTAGACTCGTAACTTATATTAAAATAATAAATTCCATATGAATTAAAGACCTAAATGTAAAAAATAAAACTATAAAAATTTCAGAAGAAAATTTAGGAAGGTATTATTTTAAAAATAGGTGAGTTGCCCTTCTGAAGACAGGAAACTCTGGAGCTTTAAAGGAATTAATATTTCTAATTACAGAAACTTCTGAAATGGATAAAAGTACCACAAACAAAGTCAAAAGATGATATATTGGAAAAATATTTTATATGTATGTATAAGTAATAGAAAGGTCCTATAAATTATTTACAAAAGCACAAAAATTATTTTAAAAGGGCAAAGCGTGTAAACATGCAATTCAGAAAAGAGAAAAAATAAATGAAATTGTATCTACAAAAGGAAATGTAAATGAACCCTATATATTATTTTCACCCCTTGCCCATCACTGGAGAGTGGATTCTGATTCATAGCGACCCTGAAGGACAGAGTAGTACTGCCCGCTATAGGGTTTCCAAGGAGCGGCTGGTGGATCTGAACTCCCGACGACCTTTTGGTTAGCAGCTGAGCTCTTAACCACTGCACCACCAGGGCTCCTTTTCACCCACTAGATTGGCAAAATTTTATAAGAGTGATAAAGGCCCGTGCTGGAATAAAGGGAAATGTGTACTCTCAAACCTTGCCGGAAATGATGTGAATTGCTACAATCTTTTCTGAAATGCAACCTGTAACATCTATTAAAATTAAAAAAGAATCATCCTTTTCCCCAGCATTCCATTTTAGGAAATCTCAAAATTGTAAAGAAGTATAAATATGTAAGAAGGTATGTACAAGAAAGTTTTCCACACCACTGCTTGTAGTGGTAAAACAAAAACAGAAAACCGGAAATAATTTAGATGCCTAATAATGGAATGTGGGGCAGTTCTACTCTGTCCTGTACGGTCACTATGAGTTGCAATCGAGTTGATGGCAGTGGGTTTTCTGGTGGAAGAGTGGTTAAGCACTCGGCTGCTAATCCAAAAGTCAGTGGTTAGAATCCACCAGCCATCCTACGGGAGAAAGATGTGGCAGTCTGCTTCTGCAAAGATTACAGCCTTGGAAATCCTATGGGGCAGTTCTATTCTGTCCTACAGGGTCACTATGAGTCAGAAGCAACTCCATGGCAATGAGCTTTGGTTTTTTTTTTTGTTAATAATGGAATGGTTAAATAAATTATGGTATAGCCATACTATTAAATGTAATAGTTTTTTAAAAGAGTAAGCGATGCTATCTTGCTAGCTTGGAGGGATATGTTTAATACAGATTTAACTGTAAAAGGCAAGTTACTGAATGATGTATATAGTATGATCTTACTTTTGTGAAAAAAGAAAAAAGATTAAAAGACGTGTACTCTGGAAATACATAAATCAGAGTCAAAGGTATGAAAAGTTACACATCAAACTGTTAACAGTGGTTAGTTATCTCAGGAAGGTAAGAGATTATTAATTTTTTCTTAATACATCTCTGAATTATTTGTTGCAAGTTTAAAAGCTGTTCAAAAGACAACAACGATCACTATATAAAATACTATATAAAGGAAAGTACTAAGGGTAGGCTGAATTTGAATGGAGAGAGAGGAAAAGGATTTTGAAGAAGATACTCATAGAAGAAACGTTTTCCACAGGCTTATGGAACTATGGAGCAAGAAATGGAGGCAGCAATCAGGAAAGTAAAAATGGCAGTCAGAGAAGTACAAAAAGGAAAAAGGCATCACGGGCTGCCACACAAATCTTCCTTCTGAGGTCCCTATTGTCAACTGTACCTGAGTATCACAGACCTATGAGCA
This sequence comes from Trichechus manatus latirostris, assembly GCF_000243295.1. NCBI lineage: Eukaryota > Metazoa > Chordata > Mammalia > Sirenia > Trichechidae > Trichechus > Trichechus manatus. The sequence continues at coordinate 22,170,363 of NW_004443957.1, forward strand.
TAACAACTACCACCTTAAATTCAGGAATGGTATATCAGAAACACAGAAAGCAAAGAAAGAATGGAGAAAAGCTCAAGATACAAAGAAAAGAAAATTAGAAGTTTAAATATTTGGGATAGCTACTATAAGGGAAAAGGGAACCTTGGCAAAGACTCAGAGAATGGATGTTTTAACATCAATCATTCATTCATCTGTCCATTCAGCATTTACTGAAAGCAAGAAATAGAAATGATAAACAGGTAAAGAACCATAACATAATGTAAATATTACAGTAGAACTATATTAAAAAGGTGCCCTTATAAATAGGTAGAGCACAGGGGATTTTTTTTTTTTTTTATTGTACTTCAGGTGAAGGCTTACAGAACAAATAGTTTCTCATGAAACAGTAGTACACATATTGTTTTATGACATTGGTTAACAACCCCACAACATGTCAACCCTCTAACTTCTCAACCTTTTTTTTTGGTGAAAATACACATAGCCAAAGATACACCATTTCAAAAATTTCTACATGCACAGTTCAGTGACATTGACTACGCTCTTCCAATTGTGCTGTTATTCTCACTTAAGATGAAGGCTTACAGAACAAAATAGTTTCTCATTTAACAATTACTACACATGTTGCCCTATGACAATGGTTAACAATCTCACAACACATCAACAATACCCTTACTCAACCCTGGGTTCCCTATCACCAGCTTCCTTGTCCCCTTCTACCTTCTGGCCCTTGTCACTGGACTACTGTACCTCGTTAGTCTCATTTGGTTTTACGGGGCTGTCCACTCCAGGCTGAACGGTGAACCTCGGAGATAACTTCACCACTGAGCTAAAAGGGTGTCTGGGGGCCATACTCTCAGGGTTTCGAGCACAGGGGATTTTTAGGGCAGTGTAACTATTCTGTATGCTTATTATAATGGTAGACATGCATTATGCATTTGTCAAAACCCACAGGGCTGTACAACACAGACAGTGAACCTTAATGGAAACTATGGACGTTAGTTAACAATAATGTATCAATATTTTACACCAATTTTAACAAATGCACCATACTAATGCAAGCTGTTAATAATAGGAGAAACTCTGTGTTTGGAAGAGAGTATATAAGAGCTCCCTGTACTTTCTACTCAATTTTTCTATAAACCTAAAACTGCCATAAAAAATAGGCAAAAAAAGAAGATATCCTTAATTTTACCCTGGAGAATAAGAAAATCTCATAGAAGGTGGCATTTAAACTGGGTATTCAGGATGTTCAAATGTTGTTCAAATTGGAAAAGAGCTATGGGGATGGAGATTGATAAGGCATTTCCAGAAAGAGGGAAGAGACGTGAAAATGCAATACATGAGAAAGCATGACAGAGAGAAGGGAGAGTAGTAAGTGTCAATTCTGCTAATAAACAAGAATGTTTCCAATGCTCCTCTCCAGGCAAAGAGGCCATCTACATTAAGTGCTAGAATTTTTTTCCTTCAAATCAAATCCTTTCCAACAGCAACCTAAGTGTTACAGTTCACCTCAACCAAGTTCAGTGGGGGTTGATCTTAGGAAAAGTGCCAATGCCTAACTTAAAGCTGGAGCAGTTCAAACCATGGGGCCTTTCTTTCCCCCATGGGACCTTTCTTTCTCCCACTTTCTCTATCTGCCTTTTTACTAGACTGACACAAATATAGGAGAAGCCCTGAAAACATATGTCTCTAATGCATAAGGCACTGCAGGCCTCCACCAAACGTCACAAACACGTGAACGTACTGGAACTTAAAAATGCTAATTTTTTTTTCCCCTTGAGAAATGTTACTGAGTAAACGAAACTGATTCTTAATTTTAAGATGCTGTAATATGGATCTAAAGGTAGCAACGCATTGCCTTTTTTTTTTTTTTTTTGTGAGTACAAGGTTGTAATTATTTTTAAGAACCTTTACATACTCCTGAAATTTTGGAAAGATTGGAACAGATGAGAGAGAGGATATTAAAAATTCTGTTCAACAACAAACTGTGGATAAGTTAACTTTTAGAAGTGTGACTGGTTTTACTTGAGGAAGTAACATCTCCACTTGATAAATTATTCAGGCTTCAGCTTCTAAAGAATTATGTGTAATAAGATACCTAAGAAAATTTGCTGGCAGATAGGACTGTTTCAGAAATGTCTATACTCATGGTTGGGATTTATCATTAAAACAAGAAGTTGGGAGTGGGGAGTGGAATTGTTTTGGGGCTTTTATTTTTCTGTACAGGCGTACACTGGAGATATTGCGGGTTCAGTTCCAGGCCACTGCAATAAAGTGAGTATCACAATAAAGGGGTCACATGAATTTTCTGGGTTCCCAGTGCATGTAAAGTTGTTTATACCATACTGTAGTCTATTAAGTATGCAACAGAATTATGTCTAAAAAAATAATGTACATACTTAATTAAAAAAATATTTTATTGCTAAAAAATGCTAACCATCATCTGAGCCTTCAGTGAGTCAGAATCTTTTTGCTGGTGGAGGGTCTTGCCTTGATGTTGATGGCTGCTGACAGATCAGGGTGGTGGTTGCTAAAGGGTGGGGTGGCTGTGGCAACTTCTTAAAACAAGACAATTAAGTTTGCTGCATCAATTGACTCTTCCTTTCATGAAAGATTTCTCTATAGCATGCAATGCTGTTTGATAGCATTTTACTCACAGTAGAACTTCTTTCAAAATTAGTCAATCCTCTCAAACCTTGCCACTGTTTTATCAACTAAGTTTACATAATATGCTAAATACTTCGTTGTCATGTCAACAATGTTCACAGCATCCTCACCAGGAGCAGATTTCATCTCAAGAAACCACTTTCTTTGCTCATCCATAAGAAGCAACTCCTTATCCATTAAAAGTTTCATCATGAGGTTGCAGCAATTCAGTCACATCTTCAGGCTCCAGTTCTAGTTCTCTTGGTATTTCCACCACATCTGCAGCTACTTCCTCCACTGAAGTCTTGAACCCCTCAAGGTCATCCATGAAGGCTGCAATCAACTTCTTCCAACTCCTATTAATGTTGATATTTTGACCTCCTCCCACAAATCATGAACGTTCTTAATGGCATCTAGAATGGTGTATCTTTTCCAGAAAGTTTTCAATTTACTCTGCCCAGATACATTAGAGGAATCACTGTCTATGGCACCTACAGCCTTATGAAGTATACTCCTTAAATAATAATATTTGAAAGCCAAAATTACTCCTTGATCCATGGGCTGCAGAATGGGTGTTCTGTTAGCAGACACGAAAACATTCATCTCCTTGTACATCTCCATCAGAGCTCTTGGGTGGCCAAGTGTATTGTCACTGAGCAGTAATATTTTGAAAGAAATCCTTTTCTCTGAGCAGTAGGTCTCAGCAACAACAAAAAACCAAACCCATTGCTGTCAAGTCAATTCCGACTCACAGTGACCCCACAGGACAGAGCAGAACTGCTCCATAGGGTCACAACAGTGGGCTTAAAATATTCAGTAAATCATGTTGTAAACAGATGTGCTGTCATCCAGGCTTTGTTGTTTCATTTACAGAGCACAGGCAAAGTAGATTTAGCATAATTCTTAAGGGCCCTAGGATTTTCAGAAAAGTAAATGAGCACTAACTTCAACTTAACGTCACCAGTTGCAGTAGCCCGAAACAAGAGAGTCAGCCTATTCTTTGAAGCTTCGATGCCAGGCATTGACTTCTCTCTAGCTATGAAAGTCTTAGATGGCATCTTCTTCCAATATAAGGCTGTTTCCTCTACATTGAAAATCGGTTATTTAAAGTAGCCACCTTCATCAATTATCTTCTGGATAGCTTATCCAGATCTTCTGGACAACTTGCTTCAGCTTCTACATCAGTACTTGCTGCTTCACCTGCACTTTTATGTTATGGAGATGGCTTCTTTCCTTAAACCTCATGAACCAACCTCTGCTAGCTTCAAACTTTTCTTCTGCAGCTTCCTCACCTCTCTCAGCTTTCAAAGAATTGAAGAGAGTTAGGGCCTTGCTCTGGATTAGGCTTTGGTTTAAGGGAAGGTTGTGGCTGGTCTGATCTTCTATCCGACCAATAAAACTTTCTCTACATCAGCAAAAAGGCTGTTCCACTTTATCATTCGCGTACTAGTAGCACTTTTAAATTTCATTCAATAACTTTTCCTCTGCTTTCACAACTTGGCTAACTGTTTGGCACAAGAGGCCTAGCTTTTGGCCTGTCTCAGCTTTTGACACGGCTTCCTCACTAAGCTTAATCATTTCTAGCTTTTGATTTAAAGTGAGAGACGTGTGACCCTTCCTTTCACCTGAACACTTAGAGGCCACTGTAGGGTTATTAATTGGCCTAACTTCAATATTGTTCTGTCTCAGGGAATAGGGAGGCCGGGGAGAAGAAGAGAAGGGGGAACGGCCAGTTGATGGAGCAGTCAGAACACATAAAACATTTATTAAGTTTGCCATCTTATATGGGCACGGTTCGGGGTACCCCAAAACAATTAGAACAGTAACATCAAAGATCACAGATCACCATAACAGATACAGTAATAATGAAGAAGTTTGAAATACTGCGAGAATTACCAACCTGTGACACAGAGAAACAAAGTGAGCACGTTGTTGGAAAAATGGCTCCGACAGACTTGCTTGATGCAGAGTTGCCACAAACCTTCAATTTGTAAAACACGCAGTATGTGCGAAGTGCAATAAAATGAAGTATGTCTGTATTAGTATCGGGGAAGAAGTCAGTAGTATTATCTGACTTTATTTTAAAAACAGGTAATTGTGGAATGAGATTTTTTGAGAAGATGATTTGGAGAACATTTTATTGGCACTTTTCGTTATTTAGTGTTTTATATAGGATCATTGCAGCCTTTTGAACAACTTTTAAACTTGTAAAAAATTAATTCAGAGGTATAGTAAGAAAAAATTAATAATCTCTCGTTATTTATTAGATTTTAAGGATGTTATTATTTGGTATACTTAAAAAAAAAATCCTACACAGTATTCTTAGTGGTACAAAACAATGGACACATAAGTGGGAGAGAGAAAAGTGATGACTTCTTGATCTTGTTCAATGTCTCAAAATGTAGCCGCAACAAAATCACCTGGGATGTCTGTTCAGATTTTCAGATTCCTATCTCCCACCTTCAAAGATTCTGATTCAATATTCTAGAGCAGGACTTAGGAAGCTACACTTCTAAGAAATACTCCAGCTGCTTCTGATGCAGGTGAGAACAATGATACATGAGTAATGGTACAGGACAAATTAAAAATAACATTATTAACTCCTCAGAATATTTTCCTAAGTGAATAAAGTAGTTGATTTCATAAAACTATTATCACTGATTTTGCTACATTGATAAATATTAATAATTTGTTGCTGATTTGGCTAATAATAAATCTGTACAGTTCTCAAAAAAGCTATTACAAAAAAGGGGATTTTTTAAGACTTTTTATCAAAACATTCTGTATCAGAATCACATTTCAATAAATTCAGACTATGAAAACCACTTAAAAATATATTTTAAATAATGCCATTTTACTGCAAGGTCCTTAAGAAAATACTGTTCAAACAGTTTTTTTTCCTAGTAGAATTCCCCATTTCCCATATTCTTTCTCTGGTATGGGAAGCATGGGCATTAAGATAATCTCTTAATCCTAACCCCACCTCCTTCCCTCCCCCACCCCATATATGACCTTAAAACGAGTCGATGTTTAAAATATTTTCCATTGTATTCAACGAAAAAGTGATAAATGCCAAAACAATATCTATGTGAGAATGACTCTTGCATGGAAACGGGCTAGTAAATTCATCTATTACATGAGATGTATAATTAACACAATTTTTGTTACAAAAGGATAAAGAATTATTATGGGACAGCTGTCTAGACATGAAAATAATCTAATTACATTATACCAAGTATTATCAAGGTATCTATCCATTGAAACAAAATTATATATATGCATATATAAACATACACATACATATATACATATATATAACTTAAGGTTTATTAATGCAAGATACTTACTACTATTAATAATGTAGTTTGGAATCATTTTACCTTTTAATATTGCTGCTGAAATTCCAATGGTAGCACAGAGCAGGGGGAAAAAAGCAAAGGCATTAAAGAGTTATATGAAATAATAATTTGCCTATGTTTGATGTGTCTAAATGCACATATGTAGGAAAGAAGATCTGAATTTAGAACTAGGGCCCAGAAAAAATAAAACTTGGTATACAGGAGGATTTAAGATTAGAAAACCTCTGTATTATGTTGTTTCCATCTATACATCCCTAAATACATACATCCTACTCACTCACTCCACTGCTCTTAAATTACTGACATTTGAAAGAATCTCAAAGAAGAGTAAAGCAATACAAGACAAAACAAAACAAAACAAAACACTAATTAGGCTAGCACTAGATAATCACGAAACATTTGTTTCTTTTTTAAGACATCCCACTTGGAAGTTATACTGACTGAATCAGTTTTCCTACATATCTATCAAACACTCCAAGGATACAACAACCCTATACAAATTATACAACTTTATCTCCTTAAGGGGGATGGGAGGAGTACCGTGTTCTCTACAGGTGTATCCAGTAGATAAGAAAGGCTGCTACCATAAGCAGTTATCACAGCCTATGCTTGATGGCTTACTTTCCTATATTTCTTGGTGGAAACTGTAAAAGAATACTACTAAGACCTCGCATTTATATACTAATTTGGGTTTTAAAGAGTATTCAAATTGATAAAAAACAATTTAGCCTGGAGAGCACTATATACTCTCATGAATTAAGCATACTGTCTTGTTCTTTAGACATCAGCCATTTGTAACTCGTTACTTATAAATACAGTCGATTCTCGTTATTAGTGGTAGTTATGTTCTATAAAGTGGCCACAGACAATGAATTAGTGAATACTGAAATACTGTTCCCAGGGGAAATAAAGGGTTATGTTCCTGTGAGCTTCTAGTCACAATATTTTGGTCAACTGATCAATAAATAACCTTACTTTATGTGTGTTTCTGTTTAAAGACACCTTACTTAATACATATTGTTGATTCATTAACATTGAATTCACAGCCGATAGCACTGTAACTCATGCCTGAATGAAGCTTATCTAACACACGTTTATTTTCTCCATAAGGCACATCACAGCCTTCTTGTGCTTAGGAACACTAGGACAGCTTCAGCACTATGCTTGGGGACTGTTTCAAATGGTGAAATCACCAACAAAAAAGACGAAAATGAGAAAAAGTGTGGCACTAAACAGACCACAAAAAAGACACTTGTTTACAGTATGAGAGCTGAAACAAGAAGGCAGAATGCTGCCTTGTTCGACCTCAGCTTGGAACATGTGAAACAGGCGACTCAAATTTTCCTCCACTCTGTGCATATCAGTGAACAACTGTGAAAGTGCTGCAAGTATTGCTTTGGGTTACAAACACAGTTTAGTGAACAGGCAACTCTGCAAATATGGAATCTGCGAATAATGAGAATTGACTGTATCTATGCAATACACTTTGATCTCAGCAGGGAGAAGCAATTAGATTTCTCTTGTCTTAACCAAGGCAGTGGTTACTTGATGACAGGTGGTCTGGTGAGAGTCAACTATTATTACGTGTATATAACATGATTCAATCTCTTCTTATTCCTTTAAAGAAATGTAAGATGCAGTACCAGTGAAATTGAATAGTGCACATCTCTGGATGTTAAAGCTATTTTCTTGATGTAGTCCCTTGCATTGTTGTCACTGGGCAGAATCATGGTAAAATTACATATTAAAATATAATTCTAAAAAATCCCAAGTCAGCAAGCAAAGCAAAATAAATATTTTACTATTCACATCCAAAAGAAAAATAATTTTGAAACTATCTTCTAAAAATATTACTTACTAGTGAACCAAAAAAAAAAATAAAAAAAAAACTAACTCATTTTTGTTATCAAACTACTGAAATTAATGCTAAGCTGCATTAAAAAATAAATGTTTTTTTACCTTACCTCGATCTTTAGCTTTATCAGAAAGGAGTACTTCTACCTCCTCATATTCCCGGATGGCATCCAGTATGATACTTCCTTCTTTGCTGAATAAGAAGAGCATGGGGATCTTGATGTCATCTGTGTCCTTTCCATCCCCTGCCATCTGGAACAGAGGGGCAGTATCACTGCTGCTCCCCTCATTGTCATCTAGCCAGAAAATGAACACAGCAAGCATAAAAATATTTGTCCATTAAAAAAAAACTATCTTTATTACTTGTGATGGCATACTAACTGGAATTAAATCGTTAATCACAAGATATCAAAAACTATAAAAATAGACATATTTTTTGGACCTCCTAATTCTACGGCTACAAATTTATCCTAAGGAAGCAACTGAAAGGAGGCAAAAAGCTCTATGCTCAAAAGTTTACTGGAGTGTTATTTATAATTGTGAACAATTATAAAGCATTATAATTATAATGAACTACTTGATACACAGAAAAATGTGACTATATGATATTACAGAAACAAAGTAGAACACAGAATTCTATAATTATGACTGTAAAACTTTCATATGTTTATGAAAATGCCTACAAACACAAAAATTCAAAGACTTACAGTGACAGAACTATGGATGAATTTGAATTTTTGTCATTGTTTACGATTTCTTCTAACAGCATAATAATGTCCACAAAGAATAGTTATGACTCCAGTGGTTTTTCTTCTTAAGCTGAATTAAATAGTATTGCTATTTTACACTAGCTAAATAACAGTACTAAAACCCGCTGCCGTCGAGTCGCTTCTGACTCATAGCAACACTACAGGACAGAGCAGAACTGCCCCACAGGGTTTCCAAGAAGCGCCTAGTGGATTCAAACTGCTGACATTTTGGTTAGCAGCCGTAGCTCTTAACCACTACTCCACCAGGGTTTCCACTACACCACCAGGGTAGGACTGATTACACTCTGTTTCACTGGAGATGTCAATCACGTTCACTCCAATCTCACATGCCAGTCTCCTTGGAGAACCCTCCTGCTGTCTCTCAGAGAGCTCGCTCTCATAGGCCCTGCTAATTGAAGAACACGATATATGACCCACTTCTTGGCAGTAACTGATTAGACAAAGGATGGCTACGTGACCCAACACGGGCAGTTAGTCTCTGTGGGGACCTGGAACTAGCACAGAGAACAGCCATTTCAGTTAGCTATGATACTGGTCCAGTAAGTGACATACACACAGGGCTGGGGCTGCAATTTTGGAATGGCCATTCTGGAACTGATGAGCAAAGAGAGTCCACCCAGAGAGAGAGAGAGATGTGAAAACTGTTAGCAATCATGGTTCCACGTCTACTTCCTGGCAAGGCTCAGTTATATTTTCTACTCTTGGGTTTAATCAGTGAAATAATCAATTTCCTTATAATAAACAAACCTCCCTTCTTAAACCAGCTTAAGTAAATTACTGTCTTTTAAAGCCAAATGATTTCTAAGGTAATTTGTATTTCTAGTACTTGTAATACAAAACTAAGGCCTAATTCGGTCATTTACACACAATTAAAATCAGTGAAAACAAAACAACACAAAATGTTTATCAGAAACAAAAAATTTAGGAGAAAAGTCACAACATAAGAAAATCTACCCTTAAAAATTATATTGTCTGAGAATAAAGATCATTGCCTCTTATTTATTTACCCACAGAACCCAGTATAGGACTGTGCATCTAATTAGTTACTAAAGAAAACATTTTACTTAACCCACCTTGTATACTATAGAATATCCTGAGGATTAGACTTCACTGAAAAATAGAAAAAATCTAAAATACTCCACAAAGAAAAAAAGAGTCTAAAGGAAAGTGCTGATACGTATGTTCCAGACTTTATTTTTATATTTTAGTCTCAGTAAAAGATGTTCAAAATGATAGTGATGGCAAGATAGTAAATTCCCCAATAAAAATAATCTCAGTGTGGAAAATAACCAAGGATAAAGAGGATGATTTAAGTCAGGGGTCAGCAAGTTTTGACCTGATAGTGGATATTTTAGGTTTTGAGGGCCATACGTTCTTTGTCACAATTCAACTCTGGCGTTGTAGCTTGAAAGCAGTCACAGACAATACACCAATGACTCCGCGTAGCTTTGTTACAATGAAACTTTTATTTACAAAAACAAGCAGTGACCTAGTGTTGGCCCAACGGCTGTAGTTGGCCAACCACTGACTTAAGTTGTTAAAAAGAATGTTTCATAAGACTTACCTAATGAAATACATGTATTCATTCAATCAACATTGGAATACTCACAGGGAATAAGCAAAAGAAATAGGAAATAATTTTTCACTGAAATAAGTCTTAATATTTTTTTAAATGTCTTGATTTTTATTTATCCTCAACTCAGAAAGGAAATCTATCCTTAAAAACAAACCAAAAAAAAATCCAAAATGGATGTTCCCTGTAAGAGAAGCTATACAGAAGAAACAACTTCACTATTAGGGTGTGACCCCCCAGGTCCTCTGGTTCTTTCTAAATCAAATTCCTATTATTTAAAGCACAGAAGATGTACATTTACCCCTGATAGTCATGGCCTGCTAATCATGATGTGATTTTCCATGAAAGATGAAAAAGTCAAGTCCGCTAATTGAAATACACAGGTAAAATGATTTAAAGTTGGAAATTTGTCATTTCAGTGGAAAAAGACTCAAGGAGATAATAATCTGCTGGTAGCTAGTATTTATACCTATGTCAGATACTATAAGAAATTATATATATACACCCACACATAATCTTTTAACCTTCAACCAAAAAAAAAAAAAAAGAAACCAAACTCACTGCCATTGAGTTGATTCCAACTAATAGCGACCCTATAAGACAGAGCAGAACTGCCCCAGAAGGTTTCTAAGGCTGTAATCTTTATGGAAGCAGACTGCCACATATCTCTCTCCCAAGAAAGGGTTCAAACTGCCGACCTTTTGGTTAGCAGCCAAGCGCTTTAACCACTGTGCCACCAGGTTCCTTACAGCCACCTAAAGATACTTATTACCATTTTCAATGGAGTTCAAAATATATCCTACCAAACGAACAGCTAAAGAAACGGAAGCTTCTTGCCTAAGGTCACAGCGATTTTGTGGCAGAGCAAGGAACCGCACACAAGTGTGTCTGACTCCAAAGCCCACCTCTTTGTAGAGGAATGGAAATTTTCAGTGGCTCCCCACTGGAGATGGCAGAGTGTAATCCCTGCCCTCAAGGAGCTTTGGATCTCAAGGGCACATTTTCTTTTGCGTGTACTGGGTATTTTTATCATTCGCCCACACCTTGCCCTCATACATGGTCCTAAGTATTTTTATTGGTATTAATATACAGAAAACCAAATCTAAGCTTTCAAAAGATATTAGATATGTAGAAATTATTAGACACTCAGCGGGTTACCTATCCTTGATGTTGTCTAGGTGAAGTAAAAATAATATGACAAACTCTTCAATAAAATTTTTGAAACAGAAAAATTCTAAAAATTATCCCCTCCACAATGACGTGGACTACTACTTACCAATAACAATGCCACCAATGGCTCCAGCATTCTGGATGTTGCGTGCCTTTTCTGCAAACATGCACTGTCCTCTTTGTATCAGAGCAATTTTTCCCACCACTGCCTCGGGGTTAGTAAGTTCTGAACAACCATTGTATGGTTTACTGCTTGCAACAAATCCTCTTGTCTGTCAGAAATGAAAATGACTTAAATATTCTTTTACTTCTCAAATCACTATCTAGTCATATCAAACCTCACAATCTAGAGCTTTAAAGGAACTAGAATTCATTTATTTTCTCTGATAGCATATTTAATATATATTTAACATAAATTTTTGTTTTAAACATTTTGTGCATGATGGTACCCAACCAATATTTTTATTATGCTTTACAGTTTATAGAGCACTTTTACATAAATTACTAAACCTGATCTTTAAAATAACTTTGAGGGAAATAATACAGGTAATATTTCCATTTTATATACAGGGAAACTGAGTCTCAGGTTATGTAATTTGCTCAAAGACATAATGCTACGAAGTGGTAAAGTTGGGACGTGTAGGCAGATTCACTACATACTCACACCTACACTTACAACAGCTGGGAACCACTTTTAAACCATCATTATTGACTGGAAATTTTTTGAAAGAAGAAAAAAATTAGATTTAGTCTACATGAAACTGCAAGCAATTCTTCTTCCTAGAAAAATTACATCCATCAGAGAATTGATTTTTTAAAAGATGTTAGCGTACAGATGTTTTAATATGCCTCTCTCTCCTAGAATGTAAACTCCATGAGGGCAGGGATCTTCACTGATTTTGTAAACAGACACATAACCAAGCACCTAAAACAGTGCCTAGAATATAGTAGGAATTTAATAAGTAGTTATTGAATGAATCAATCTGTAGACCTTCTATACACACTAGGAAATAAATCTCAATTAGGAGTAATAGAGTAGAAAGACGACTGGCTTTAGATTGTCAGGATCCTTGGGTTCTGGTCCTAGCTCTACAACCAATTAGTTGGATGAACTTGCGAATTGTTCAGCTCTTTAAGTCTTTGTTTCCTATGCTATAACTAAGATGGACTAGCTTAGCAGTCTTCAAAGTTCGCTCAATGGAACCTCAGGGTCCCATGCTCCCCACAGCCACTTAAGCCACAGCATCTCTGCCTTTAGGTGTTTTCTACATTAAGTTTCTGAGTTAACGTTCAAAGAAAGGTTCTAATAGTTAGAAAGTCTGAAAATCATTTCTAGATAAATTAAAGGTACTAAATTATAGAAGAGACCAAGAATGTGAATATTTTAAATACAACTCTATAAGCATATTATACACATAAATTATGACTCAAAATTTTCAAGATATACTTTTACTTTAACCTACTTAATCTGGGAGACTGAGTACTTAAGATTTTAAAAATCAATTAAAACTACTAAATTAGAGAAGAAATTAAGACAGTACTTGAACAGTACTTTAAATTTAATTTCAAAAGCATATAATAAGTGTACACACCTCTTTATGTTTCGACAGATCCAGCCCAAACTGAGCTGGCCCAGCAGTCAATACTACCCTGCCAAAAAACGGGTGGGAAACAATCTGTACAGCTCGTGGAGGTAGCTGCTGTTCTTTTTGTTGCTGACTTGACAATTCAATCATCTCCTGCATGAACCTCAACCCATCTTCTGCATCAATTGAACTTGCAGCCTACAAAAAGAAACAGATTAATTTTATTCTTCCTTTCTGGGAACTTTTGCCAACTTTTTTAATTTCCCATATACTGTTGCTCTATAGATTTCTACTCTCAAATTTCTCCTTTCAGTTTAGGTCCCTATCAAATATTTAAATATTACTTCTATAAATTATATTTATGAAAATAACTTATTTGCTATTTTATCAGTGTCTCACTATTCTATACATCACTTTTGATACAGATTAAGCACTGGACTTCTACTAAATGTTCAAATTCTCTCTTTGCTTGTTTTCTCCACTGACTTCCCCTTAAGAAATAAACTTCATATCTGACCTATACTCTTCCCCCTCCTTGAAATTATGAACAATCAGATTAAATCCAATTCGAAAGATATATATCAGGCAACTATTATGTACTAGAACTTGGCTAAGTACTGGGTATACAGTCCTTTACTTAAGGTTTGTATCTAGAGGAGAAAGACATGTAAAATCAGCAATGATAAAGTTTTCTCAAGTGGGAAACTGGAATAGGAACATAGACAAGGGAATGATTGAGTCTGCCTGTATGGCTTTGGGAAAGATTCAGAATGACACTTGAACTGAGTGTTAAAGGAGGAAAAGCTGAAGAGTGTCTGATTACAGTGAAAAAATAAGAGGATGGAACCCAATAGATGGATCCTGATCAAACGGAGGAAAATCATGGAACAGAACTTTAAATTCACATGGAAGCCAGATTTACAGAATCCATTGAGACTGGGGGAAGCCCTGAATCTACTGCTCGGAAATTATCTTTAAACCTTGAACCAAAACTATTCCATGAAGCCACCGTTAAACAAACAGTTTAGCTCGATTAATAAAGAATGTTTGCTTTGAGCACTGTGCTGTCATAAAGAAGTACCTACAGGAGTTCAAACTGACAACAGCTAATCTAAAGCACAGATGAGAACTTTAAGGGGCAGAGAGTCTAAATTAATGGTGATGAAACCATACGGGTAGAGACAGTGAGAATGGTGACACAATGTGAAGTATGTAACCAATGCCACTGAACTGTACATATAGAAATTTGTGAATGGATGTATGTTTGGTTGTCTATATTGCCACCAAGAATGAATGAATGAAAGAGAAGGAGGGAAGGAGGGAGGAAGGAAGGAAAGAAGGAAAGAGAGAAAAGCGGATGAATTCCTGACACTACAGGAAAAATTAACCAGCCCTGATAGGAGCTGGGTGTAGAGAAGGGCACAGAGAGGACTTGGGCTACAGAAAGGAGTTCAAGCCTCTCCTGAGGTTTCTGGCTCTGATGATTTACATAATGATGATACGGTTTACTGAGATGGAGACACATGAAGGAGAGATGGGCTGAGGTGAAGGCAAGAAGGGAGTAAAAAAGGAAGAGAGAATTCAAGCTTAGATAGATTGAGATGCAGAAATGATGTACAAAGATGAGAGTTACCTTATAAAAGTAGGTGAGACTGCTGAAGAAGAGTATAGAAAGAAAAGGGTATGATCCAGATTCTTTGGTAGTGCCTACACTGAGTGTTGTGCCAAGGAAGGAGAGATACAAAGGAATCTACAAAGCAATGAGCAGAGAACTATACTGCTAGAATGCCCTGGAAGCAAAGGAAGGGAAATGTTCTAAGATGGGGCCAGTCAACAGTTTCAGAAAAGTGAAATCATACAAGGTCACCAGTTGACGTAGCTGGCAATTATGTCATTGTTAAAATGTGACAGCATTTCACCAATGAAGCCAAAGTGAAAGTAATTTCATTAGAGATACCACTCCCACTACTGTGGAGTGATGGTGAGTGAAATGTAAAGAAGCAGGCAGAATATTCTTTAATGAAGGATGGATGTGACAAGAATACAAATGAGAGACAAATTTGAGGGGAAAGTAAGGTTGTGGAAAGAATGCATTTGAGATTTAGGGATGTCTAAATATGGTTCTGGAGCCCTGGTGGCTACACTGGTTAAGAGCGCAGCTGCTAACCAAAAGGTTGGCAGTTCAAATCCACCAGCAGCTCCTTGGAAACCCTATAGGGTCACTATGAGTCAGAATCGACTTAACGGCAACAGGTTTGTTTTGTGTTTTTGTTTTTGAATATGGCTCTAGACTGACAATCAATAAAATTTTCCCAAAAAGGCATGTTATCTTTCCTAAAAAAAAACAAAAACAAAAAACTCATTGCCATCAAGTCGATTCCAACTCATAGTGACCCTATAGTTTATTATCTTTCCTAGGTATAGACAAATAAATGCAAACTTTGATTTCTATAATGAATAAAACAGATTCAGCAGTTCCTTGGAAACAAAAATAATGTAAAATTCGGAGATATAAATATTAAAACTAGTTACTATCTTATCAGATTATGCTCTAAATAAAATAGTGGAAAGTCAACAGACCGACAGAAAACTTAGATTTGAGTCCTACATTTGACTATATTAACTTAAGGAAATTACCAAATCTATCTGTGATTTACTTATTGATTTATACTACAAAGGGGTTGAATTAGATGGTTTTAAGATACTTCCATTCCTAAAATTCTGATTCTCTAATGCTAAACCAAACATTAAAAGTTTTAAAAAGCCAAACGCCACCATTTTATTAAAGCAAATGAAACCAAAAAGGCAGAGAAGAGACGGTATCTAATTAGTATAGCAATGTCTTACTTGGATTGCGTGTTGGACCAATTGGACTCTCCCATCTTTGAGGTGAATCAAACTCACCCCCATCTTCTTCAGGATTTCTAAATGCTCAGGGTTAGTGGCCATGAAATCTCTGGCTCTCAGAGGGGGTTTAGCTCCACTCCTAAAACTCTCCTCTCTGCTAAAAGTAATTGTAAGCAAGGCTTAAAACTACGTATTAGAATTGGTAAAATAATAATAACAATAAAGCAAATATCAATAATGTTAAATACTTACAAAAGTGCTAGTTTTAGAACTAGTGAAACTGGAACAACTGGAAACGGGTTTTTTCCTACATATAATCTAGGTTATAAATAAGTGGTATAGCTTCAAACACTATTTTATACAGTTACAAAAGTATGTATATTACCTATAAGGCAGTATTAGTCAATCCTATTATAACTATTTGAGGGTACAGAACGAGTTGGCTTGGGGGTGTGTTACTATTGATGCTTTCGTCTAAAAACAGATTTTTCTCCAAATATATTAAAAGCAAAACAATATTTATATTAGTGAATGATAATGCTCATTCTAAAAAATAATTTTTTTAATTTCCTTGCAATGGTCTTTCTAATATAACCATTTGGAAGAAGAGAATTCATTAAGCCAAGAAACTGTATTTGATAACCAAGAACAAAAATCAAACAAAACAAAACAAAAAAAACTACAGTAAAAATATTTGGTGAAACTACTCTTTGTAAAAATGAGCTATAGAAGTTAAAAACTGTTATAAGCTGCCGTTGAAATTACTTAGTTTATTAAAACAAAAGATATATGGAAAATTTCCAAAATAATAAAGACATTACCATAGAATAAGCTTTGCTATCTCACTTTACTAACTTACAATTTTTATTTTAATCAGTGATAAGTACACACCTGAATACTTTTGGTCTAACTGTTGCATTTTGGTCTGACTATTGTTATATGTTCCTTAAATTCTCTGTCATTCACTAAGAGTTTACTTTGATATTAAAAAAATATAAAGTAATATATCTTACACTCTGATGATGCCTCTAGGACAGCTCTTATCCACCACATTTTTCAAGGGTTCACGAATGCTCTGAGCATACAATGGGTCATTAGGGAAGAGAATCTGAGTATTTGGACAAGTCCAATCAAAATTACTGTCATCCAGTTCTGTATATTCTGAAGTCTACAATAAAAAAGAATATATGTAGATAAAAGTAATCATTTTACTTAATATTATGGTTTTTTAACAGAAAAAATTTAATGGAATAAGTATATACAGGATGCAACAAAAAAAAACAAAATAAGAAAACATTAAATGTACTTTTCCTTTTACCATGTATGTATTTATTAAACTGTAGGTATGAATTATTTTTTGCTTTGGGGAAAAAAAAGACTACATAGAAATAAAAAAGAGAGTAAGACATTTAATTCAAAAACATAACTCACTGTGTTCTTCTTAGAGATGCTTTGATTTGTAGTAGAGAGCCAAAGAGGTAACAGATGAGCTTCTGTTGTAAAGATGTAATCTTCTATGTCAAAAATAATGTCTTCTTTATCCGCAAATAATAGGTAAAGATATTTAAACATTTCAGCCAAGAAGAAAGAATCCATTCTAAAATAAAGGGTCACAAATAAATCTAAGAACACAAAAATATCCAAATGTCAACTATTTGAAAGCCATAGAGTCAAGACCAATAACCCTGTCGCCAGCAGTCTAGACATCCAAAGGACTACAGAATCTATCTATCCCACAAGCAAAAATGATCAGGCAGGGGTGCCTATCACACAGGTATACTAAATCTTGTCAATACTGCAGACAAGGTTGTCCTATTGGCCTTCTAATGACAGAACATTTTCTGTTTTCTATAGAGAATTAACAGCAGGGAGTTAATACAGATGAATTTTACTACTGAAAACTACACAGGGAATCTTCAATTAATGTTAACTAACTGGATAAAGTAATACAATGTTGATGGAACTTATGCAACCACTTAAGTAATAAACAAGAGGCTTTAAAGGTAAAGGATATCATTTACAAAATGTTATGCAAAGCACAATATCACATATGCACTTTGACTATAACTTTGTAAATATTTATGTACCTATCAGGAAGGGAATATGCAGAAATACAGGGGATAAAAATATATGCTATTATCCAAAATGATTTAATGTTATAACGTTTTAATACATATTTTAAAGGAAAGATTTTATAAAATTAAAAATGGCAGAAATAGAACACAGATGTTAGAGTTACAGTAACATCACATTTAACCAAGTTAACTATCTCCCAAGGAACCCTAGCTTTCTGCAGTAATAAATAACTTGTAGTTTACTGGACAGGTTTTAGTCTCAGACTTCTGGCCAAGTGAAATTCCTGGCACACAGTAGGCGCTCAATAAAGTGTTTACTAAATTGAATGCGAGTTTAAACAGCTAGAGGCAGTGGAACACTGTGGTGAAGAGCATGGGCTGTGGAGATAGAAGGACCTTCTACTAACTAGCTGTGTGACTGTGCGAACGTTATGTAAGGACGGTGAACTTCAGTTTATTCTTCTGTAAAAGGGACATCATAATAATTACATGTGTAATTGGTGTAAAGACTAAATGAAACACTGTATGTCAATTATTTAGCACGGCACCTGGCATACAGGGATGAGCTCAAAAAATACAGCAATCATTATTACTCATACACATAAATGACTTTTTATTTTGGAACAAAAACGCACCTGTAAGGTTTCAAAACTTTTTTGGCAATTTTGGATGTTAATCTTTTTAGAATGGATAAAATACGTCCCTATCAACCTGTAATACACTTATCATAATTTAACCTTTTCTGGATGACTGACAGTTATTATCACGAGCAAATGCTATCTTGAGAACTGTAGACTGATGAGCAGGATGCTGATTTTTGGCAAATTCTAAGAACTGTTTATGAAACAGATGATTTGTAAAAACTTAGAAAAAAATAGAGACATGGTAAGGTCACTACAATATGACTAGGGTAAAGCTAGCAAGTTACAGAATAATGTGCATCATTTGATCTAATTTGTATCAAAACCCATAAACATATACACAAATGCAAACACACAGGCATTAAAAATGTCTGGAAGACTGCTTATCAAATTGCTAACAGCGGTTACCTTTGTGAGGACAAGTGGAGGGAAGCGTTTTAGGAAAGGTTTTTATATTCTTTTTGCCATGTGAATTCTTTGCGATGATCATCTATTATTAGGAAAATACAGATATTTCCAATCTGAAAAAAAAACCTGTGTGTGTGTGTGTATACTGGTGAGTCAGAAAAGAGTGCTAAGAGATCTGTAGAGAGATAAGCAATCAAATGCACAGAGCCTGTAGCTGAAAGTTCTCAAGAGCCATGTCATGAGGCACTTGGTCATGGGTGTATCCAAAATTTTTCCCAACAATTTCGATGAAAATTTCATAAGACATGCTTACCCAAACTGCAGATCACTCAAAACTGACAGGTTAGCTAATACATTAGGTGACTAAGATGAGAATCAAGCTCTCTTTTTAGTTAGAAACAGGAAAAAAACAAAAACAAAATGAAACTATACTGGGATAAACATAAATTTCTAAGCTTACATTTAAAAAATCAGCTGCTCAAGAGGAGAATGGAGAACTCTCATTTGTCAGCAGGCCAGAATTAAACCTCTGAGTCTAAGCTCACTGTGACTAACAAAGCTGCTGAAAAATCTAAAGTACATCTAATAACACAGTATGACGGAGATCAAGAAGTTCTCAACCTACTGTCGAGCCAAATGCATCTGAAAGGTACAATGCTCCCATGAGGAACCGATCCTCAATTGGGTAGAGGGTGTTAAGACCATCAGCCCCTGAGAGAATCAGCAAACTAGCTAATCTAATCTAAAGTGATCTAAACGAGATCTAGAAATTTCTAGCCTGAATCCAGATGGTAACAATGTGTTGCTCCATGCACATCCTGAGTATGGTTATTTCTGGACATGGTATTTTAAGAGACACTCCATATACTGAAATACAATCAGAATGAGGCAAAGCAGTGGTAAGAGGTCCAGAAATAATGTCATGTAAGGAATGGAGGGAAATCAGAATAATGTTAAATTTAGAAGAATGGAACTCCCTATTTCTCTGTACTTCCTCAACCTGTTACTCCTCTTCCCATTATAACACATATCACATAGTAGTGATTATTTCTTTACACATTTATCTTCTTCATTAATTACAAGTCACAAGATGGCAGAGGCTGGTTCTAGTTTGTCATTCTATCCCCACACCAAAGTGCAGTGCCTGGCATACAGTAGGTGCTTAATTATTGTTCCTTGAATGAACTGCCAGTGTAACATAGCAGTCAACAGCCAATCTGCCTTGGCTGGAATTCTGACTCTACCTTACTAATTGTGTGACCTTGAGCAAGTGACCTAATCTCTCTGTCCCTTAGTTTCGTCATCTATAAAATGAGGCTTATAACAGAACTTATACCTCAGAGGGATGTTGTAAGAATCAAATTAGTTAAATATATAAAGTGCTTAGAAAAGTGCTCGGATTATAGGAAATAGTTAATAAATTTACAAATAGGTAAACAGGCTATCTGCTTTCATTTCTTGCTGTTATCTGTGTGCCTGCTTCCAGAAACCTATCCACTTCTCATCAGCTGTGGTCAAGGAAGGAGATGCCAAGCCTAATGGACTATTACCAAAATCTCTAAGTGAGGGGCTGAGGGACAAGCCTATGAGGAGATGATGAGTGCTGTGCTTCTTATGCCTCTGATCGCTCTGCCTGAAACGTCTTTTACTCCTTTCTTCTTCTTTTTAATTCTTACTCATCCTTGAAGACTCAGGATTCACTCCTCCAGGAACCTTACAGTAACCATCACATCCCAATTTGTGTTTCATACCCCTGTAATATGTTCAATAGCACTTATACAAAGCTTTAAAAGTCTGTTTATCTGACTATCCCCTGTGATTTAACAAAGGAAAGGGCAGGTCTTCATATCTTTAATCTTCAAAATCTAATATTGCTCCTGGCACATAAAACCAAAAACCAAACTTATTGCTGCCAAGTCGATTCCAACTCGTAGCGACCCTATAGTGCAGAGCAGAACTGCCCCATAGGATTTCCAAGCAGTAGCTGGTAGATTTGAACTGCTGACCTTTTGGTTAGCAGCTGAGCTCTTAACCATTGCGCCACCAGGGATCTGGCACATAAAAGGCATCAGTAAATACTGGGGAATGGACATTTGCTAACCAAATGAAGGAAAAAGCTTCAGTGTTCATTTAGAGATTTATTGATCAATTCTACAATTCTAGCCACTCAGAACTAACCTCTCCCACCCCAGCCCACCTTTCTTATTTCTGGGTTCTCTGATGTTGTTATATCTGAATAGTTAGAACAATCAGGTAAGTGATTTCTGAATACCTCACTGGAATATTACCGAATATCACAATGACTAAAGCACAATTTTTATAGCCTAATATTTCAAGTCATCCACATCTATCAGTATCCAATGAAACAGAAACTGCCAATGGTCTTCCCAATCCCTCTAAATCAGCAACAGAATAACAGTACATGAAAAACTATATTCCAACAAATTTGAAAACCTAGAGGAAATGGATAAATTTCTAGAACACACTACCTATCCAAACTACAACAAAGTGATGTTGAAAATCTGACCAGACCCATAACAAGAGAAGAGATTGAAAAGGTAACAAAAAAAAACTCCCAACAAAAAAAAAAGCCCTGGCCCAGATGGCTTCACTGCAGAATTCTACAAAACATTCACAGAAGAGCTTGTGCCAGTACTACTCAAGCTATTTCAAAACATAGAAAAGGAAGTAACACTTCCGAATTCATTCTATGAAGCCGGCATAACCCTGATACCAAAACCAGGCAAAGACGCCACAAAAAAAGAAAATTACAGACCAAGAACTCTCATGAATATAGATGCAAAAATTCTCAACAAAATTCTAGCCAGTGGAATTCAGCATCATATCAAAAAAATGATACACCACGACCAAGTAGGATTCATACCAGGTATGCAAGGATGGTTTAACATTAGAAAATCAATCAACGTAATCCACCACATAAATAACAGGAAAGAAAAGAATCACATGATCATCTCAACAGACACAGAAAAGGCATTCGACAAAGTCTAACACCCATCCCTGATAAAAACTCTCAATAAAATAGGTATAGAAGGGAAATTTCTCAACATAATAACGGGCATCTATGCAAAACCAATGGCCAACATCATTCTTAATGGAGGAGGCTGAAAACATTCCCCTTGAGAACAGGAACAAGACAAGGATGTCCTTTATCACCACTCCTATTTAACATTCTGCTGAAAGTTCTAGCTAGAGCAATAAGGCAAGAAAACGAAATAAAGGGCATCCAAATTGGTAATGAAGAAGTTAAACTGTCCCTGTTTGC
>NW_004443957.1:22199601-22274253 GCF_000243295.1 Trichechus manatus latirostris
GTTGTTAACCAATGTCATAAAACAATATGTGTACTGACTGTTTAATGAGAAACTACTTGTTCTGTAAACCTTCACCTGAATTAAAAAAAAAAAAAAAAAATGAATAAGAGTACACACTGACTACAATGTTGCTTTTAAGGAATTCTTGGCTGAACATAAATCATAATCCCGATCATTCATCATGAGGACAATCTCCAACATCTTACACAGTATAAAGAAACTACTAACAAAGGAAAAAGTAACACACATTCCTAATACCAAGGTTCTGATATTTATTCGTTTACTTAAAAATCAGTTGAGCATCTACTATGTGCCAGGCACTATGAACAGAATACAAACTTTTCAAACAGTTTAAAATTAGCCCATTCAAGAGTTAGAAAAAAATAAACACAATGAACTAAGGCTCGCTTCCTCAAACACCCTTTGTACAAGCATTAAGCTTATATGAATGCTAACCAGTAGTTGTATTTTGTGTTGCTTAGGAGCTACCCTGAGGAAAGGGATGTTAGGAACTGTTTTACCTGTCCTCATGACTTCCAGTACGAACATCCTTCATGGCAGCAAATCCACAAGGCACTCTAGCATATTTATTTAAATTGTCAATAAGTGTTTTCCCTACTTCAAGGTAGTAAGGATCTCCTGTAGCCTATTAAAAAGGAGAATATATATATATATATATATATATATGTTTGTATATATAGCTTATATATTACCATATACCCATTTATTTAGCAAATATTTACAGAGTACCAACTGGGTGCCAGGCACTGTATCAGGCACTGGAACTCATGTTACACAGAACCTAGCTCTGAAAATAAGCCATGGATCTGCTTTAGAGCATTTCTTAAATACGTAATGGAAAACTGTCCAACTGTATACTTAACCTTTAGATTAAACTTCTAATGCCCAGAAAGGCTGCCCAAATGAAGGAAGGCAAGACACATGCTTTAGAAAGAAGCTCTAGAATATAACATTTCTCTTTAAACACGTTTAGATAACTATTTTGAAAAGACAAAAAATGTGGATAGCAACTCTTGCATTTTTCAATAATCCTAAAGGCCATGATATAGCCAAACACTGTAACATAACATTAAACAAAGATTCTGAAAACCCAGTTACTAAAATAGTGACATATCAAACAGAGAACAGGGGCTAAATAACAAAAACAAATTATCTTACTTTATATAAGAAGTAGGTACTTTCTGCAAATTCAGGCCTTAAAGGATGTTGAGCCCAGTGTACCCGGAAATCTGTTGTAAACGCCTAAAGACAGCACACAAATTACGTGTAAAAAACATGATTAAAAAAATATAGTTCTAGAATATACAGTATTATATAAATTAGATCATAAACAAGGTAATTAAAACATCCATCATGACATAATTTTCTATAAAACACCAATTTTCACTGCTTAATGTCACAATTCAATTTTGCAAAGGCTGCTATTTTTTACCAGTGAAATGGAATTACTTTTCAAAACAATCATTTTGGCTTTTAGAAAACTCAGAAAAAACTATGAAGCTGAGTAATGCCACTACATGGGTCCTATGGTCTACATAATTGTTTCTTCTTTTTCCTTGTCTTATTACTTCACTGGTTCTCGTATTTCCATTTTAGCAAGGTCATATACAAATTTGGAAAATGTTAATGGTATATTTCTGGAAAGCCAAAAAAGTATGCTATTAAAAATCATGCCATATCAAATACCGAGAATATTCATTATCAAATACCAAGAATATTCATTACTAATATAATGTATATAAATCAGAAAGCGCAATTTTCAATCCACATGGGCAAGAGCTGGCATTCTCCAAAATAAAAAAGGGATGATCTCCCTAGCTGGTGGGTACATGTAAAATCGGAATGAGATAACCTTATAACAGTATGGATTAGAAAAGGTTGAAAAAAATGGTGTTTTTTTTTTTTCCTTTTAAGTAAAATTAATAAAATGTCAGCATTACCTTAAACTACAAGGAAAAAAAAAGTTGCTGTTGAGTCTACTCTGTCTCATGGCGACCCATGTGTGTCAGACCAGAACTGTGCGCCATAGGGACTTCAATGGCTGATACTCCTAAAGTAGATCACCAGGCCTTTCTTACAAGGCACCTGTGAGTGGACTCAAACCTCCAAACCTTTCCATTAGCAGCTGAGTGCATTAACCATCTGCACCACCCAGGACCTCCTACTCTGAACTAGACTTCTTTTAATACATGAGGGAAAGTAAAAACATATACAATACTGTATAAACCAGAAAATAAATTAAATAAATAAACTAACTAGGAAAACATAAATTAAAAAGAACAAACAAGCCTTAAAGATGACATTTTCTACCTCTGAATTAAGGTGCCCAGCCCTGGTAGCACAGTGCTTAGGAGTTTGGTTGCTAACCAAAAGGCTGGCAGTTTGAATCCATCAGCTACTCCTTGGAAACCCTATAGGTCAGTTCTACTCTTCCCTATAGGGTTGCTATGAATCAGGCTTCATGGCAGTGGGTTTTTGGGGCCTTGATGGTGCAGTGGTTAAGCGCTCAGGCTGCTAACCAAAAAAGGTCGGCAGTTTGAATCCACCAGCTGCTCCTTAGAAACCCTATGGGGAAGTTCTACTCTGTCCTATGGGATTGCTATGTATGAGTCAGAATCAACTCAATGGCAACGGGTAATGGGTTCAGGCGGCACAATAGTTAAGTGCTTGGCTGTTAACTGAAAGATTGGTGGTTCAAACCCACTCAGCAGCTCCATGGGGATCTGCTCCTGTAAAGATTACAGCCTAGGAAACTCTATGGAGCAGTTCTACTGTGTCCTATAGGGTCGATATGAGTCGGAATCGACTCCACGGCAAACAACAAACCTCTAAATTAGCAACTTACATAATGTATGTAAAATAGAATTCCAAAGATTATTTGCTTACCTCTGGTAGAAAATTGTGTTTTTTAATCACCTGATACAACATTTCATGAGTTTCAATAGCAGGTCTAATATCCCCCTTTAAAACCTAGAAGTCAACAACAAAATTACCTAATAAAATGTAAGTTGATTTTATCTATAAACATATAAAGGGAAAAATTAATATAGTTTTGAGATGTAGCTGTTTTAGTAATTCAATTTTAGTGATCACAAATGTACTTAATTACAGTCATCTTACTTTAATATTAAGAAAACAGCAGAATTCTTTTTACCTGTAAGCCTGGAAAAAAGGCAAGCAAAGCATCCATCCAAGTCCGAGCATTCAGCATTGGTTTGTGGATATGCACATCCAGTAGAAGAGGTGGCTGGCTAATGTACCTCATTATGGCATCATAGTGCTAAAAGATCATAAATAATGTGTGTTCATGAAAGCAGATGAGAAAAGAAGTACTATTTTAAACATATTACACTAAATAGTACCACAAAGAAATTAAATTTATACACAAAGAGAAGGATGTAGAACATAATTCTAACTCACAAAAAAAAAGACCAGATTTACTGGCCTAAAGGAGACTGGAGAACCCCGAGAGTATGGCCCCCCCCACACCCTTTTAGCTCAGTGGTGAAGTTATCTCTGAGGTTCACCGTTCAACCTGGAGTGGACAGCCCCGTAAAACCAAATGAGACTAACGAGGTACAGGAGTCCAGTGACAAGGGCCAGAAAGCAGAAGGGGACAAGGAAGCTGGTGATAGGGAACCCAACGTTGAGTAAGGATATTGTTGATGTGTTGTGAGATTGTTAACCATTGTCATAGGGCAACATGTGTAGTAACTGTTAAATGAGAAACTGTTTTGTTCTGTAAGCCTTCATCTTAAGTGAGAATAGCAGCACGATTGGAAGAGTGTAGGCAACATCACTGAACTGTGCATGTAGAAATTTTTGAAATGGTGTACCTTTGGCTATGTGTATTTTCACCAAAAAAAAAAAGGTTGAGAAGTTAGAGGGTTGACATGTTGTGGGGTTGTTAACCAATGTCATAAAACAATATGTGTACTACTGTTTCATGAGAACCTATTTGTTCTGTAAGCCTTCACCTGAAGTACATTAAAAAAAAAGAAAATTTAAATAATTATAAGTAACTATCGATTAACTATTTAAATATTTAAATTATTTAAATAACTATTTAAATATTTAAATTACTTCAGATGAGAATCTTTCTAAAATATATATGCTCCCTTGTTTTCTTTAACTCAGATGCAGAATATTAATCACTATACTAATATGGGAGCTTCTGAGGGGAGGAGATCTGAACACTCCTTTCCTGTGGTATTAGCCCATGGCTAGTATGCCTTGTGGCCCAATGATGCTGTTGGAATAGAGATACAGGCTTCTATTTTACAATTATTCTAGTTTTCTCCTACGTCTAGTTACTAACTCTGTCAGCTAATGTAACGCTCTGGTGTTCACCATCGCCTAAATTAACGTGTCTAATCACTGCTGCCACTCTTACGGCTTGCTATCTTTGCTTTTCATGCTCTTAGAAATTCTTTTATGTTTCTTGTCTTCTTTGCTAGATATTTCTCAGTTTTCACAACAAGAGGCTGAGCTGGGTCAATGAATGGTAACAAGCCATGAAAAATAGTATCTGTCCCCATTTGCCTCAAGAAAATCTTGTCAGAATCTAAACAGTACATGTGATGTTGCTTTTTCAAGCTTTCAAATGATGACTTATTAAGACTTTTACTAGTTTTCTTTGTCGAACTTATCTGTTATTAACTATTACTGAGTGCCTGCGATATGTCAGACATTATCCTATGTATTTCATATGCATTAGGTCATTTAATCCTCTGAATAACCCCATAAGGAGTACTAGTATTCTCATTTTGCAAGTGAGGAACAGAGGCAAATAATGTAAGTTACTTGCCCAAAACCACAAGGTGGTAGAACAAGGATTTAAACCCAGGCAGGAAAATGCCTATACTTTTAACCACTACATAGACTGTCTCACAGATGTACTGTGGGCAAATTGACGGCTAGGCAACAAATGGTAAATTATTTTAAAAAGAATGTAGTTATATAGCTGATGAGTCTGCTATATTAATTTCAGTTTGCTTCACTTACAAAAAAAGGCAATTCAATTTCAGTTCAATAATCTTCCCCTTCTCCCAAGAAATACGTCTATACTCCTGATCCAGACTTAAGATTTACAGACCTGCTTTTGAAATGAACATTCACTAGTTTCTCCAAGTCTCCAAGGCCCTGTATACTTGGACTAGGCCAAACTTCCAACATATCAAAAAGAATTGGAATTCAAAGGAGAAAGTTAACTAGTAACATATTCCAATAAATTCTCTTAGTTGTACAAAAGAAGATTAGGTAAAAACGCAAATCTACATATTTTACCATCTATCAGCAGACTGGAGAAAATTCTGATAAGAGATGAACATGTTGTTGTCTTTAGGTGCCATCGAGTCAGTTCCAACTCACAGCGACCCTCTGTACAACAGAACGAAACAATGCCTGGTCCTGTACCATCCTCACAATTGTTGCTATGTTTGAGCCTATTGTTGCAGCCACTGTGTCAATCTATCTCGTTGAGAGTCTTCCTCTTTTTCACTGACCCTCTACTTTACCAAATGTGATGTCCTTCTTCAGGGATTTGCCCAGAAATTGTAAACTTATTTTTGGAATGTTTGAAGCTATTACTGTCCTTGCCCAACATCATCAGAGAATACCGAGAGAAAACTACTACGCATTTAAAAACAAATAATTTTTCAGAATGTCATTCAGGTAATTGAATTTCTCTCCAAATCTGGCACTCAAATTAAACTGGCTCTAAAATTAATATAAAATTGGAACAACTTACTGTATTAAATCTTTCCAGAAAACTGTCATCTCCAAGCAAGACATAGGCTTTCAATAGATATTCATAATATGAATCAATCCCTGCTCCAACTCCACTATCTATGGAAAATACGCATAAATGTGATTCTTCATTAAACAAGTCTTTAAAATTCTTTATAGATTACAAGTGAGGTTAACAGTACACTAAGAATGGAAAATTAGTCTAAACATGAAATTGTCTGTTTAAAGTGAAAATTACACATTTATAAAAATATTAACCTTACAATATGAGTAATACTTTCTGTGCTAATAACAGTTTGTGTGTTTAAAAAAAAAACTTACTTTGAAAAACTGTATTTAAAGAAAGTGAAATGACAACTTATAAACCAAAAGATGCTATCTTTAATACATACAATGGACCAAGAATTAATATCAAGAATATATAAAGAATTCTTGCAAATCAGTATTTTTTTAAAAAACACAACTAATCCAATAGAAAGCTGACAAAAAAAACAAGAACATCCGTATCAAAGACAAGGAAGCATACTGGCCAATAAACATGAAGATGCATCCAACATCATTAGGATCAGGAAATGCACATCAATTGGGATATCATTTATATACCCTATTTGATTGGCAAAAACTTTAAAAGTCTGACAATACAAAGTATTGGAGAGGATGTAGATCCACAGGATCTCTTATACATTGCTGGTGAAATTATTAAGTGGTACAATAACTTTGGAAAACAATTTGGCATTATCTCCTAAAGCTGAACACTAATTTACCCTAGGAGCAAAATTCCACTCCTAGCTATGTAGTCAAGTGAAACTTTTATACATGTACAACAGAAGACACAAGAACACTGAACAGCAATACTATTCACAATAGCAAAATCCTGGCAACAACCTCAATACCCATAAACTGCAGTTTATTCAGCCAACGGAATATTCAAAACAACGAACTACAACATCATGCCACAACACACGTGAATCTTAGCAATATAATATTAAGTAAAAAAGTCTCAAGTTTACATAAGACAAGATATCCTTTTGTAAAGTTTAAAACAATAATACATACTGTCTTAGTCATCTAGTGCTGCCATAACAGAAATACCACAAGTGGATGGTTTTAACAAAGAGAAATTTATTTCCTCACTGTCAAAGTAGGCTAAAAGTCCAAATTCAGGGTGTCAGCTCCGGGGGAAGGCTTTTTCTCTCTGTCGGCCTTCTCCTCATTGTTCCCCCAGACTAGGAGCTTCTCGGCACAGGGACCCCGGTCCAAAGGACGCGCTCTGCTCCCGGCACTGCTTTCTTGATGGTATGAGGTCCCCCTGTCTCACTGCTCACTTCTGTCTTTTATATCTCAAGAGATTGCCTCAGGACACAATTCAGTCTTGTAGATCCAGTCCTGCCTTACTAACACAACTGCCACCCATCCTCCCTCATTAACATCATAGAGGCAGGTTTACAACATACAGGAAAATCACACAGTACCAGGATCATGGCCTAGCCAAATTGGTACACACATTTTCTGGGGGACATAATTCAAACCATGACACATACCATATATTATTATTATTATTATTATTACAAGTGCTCATTAGTGAGCACTTATTTCACAGTATGGGTAGCACATGCCAGGCATTCGTCTAAGCACTTTATAATGGTTAATTCATTTAATCCTCATAATAACTATATGAAGTTGGTACTATTACTGTTCCCACTTTACAGATAAAGACAGACAGGCACACAGAGGTTAAATAATCTGCACAAAATCACACAGCAGAGTTGAGATTTGAACTACAACATGGCTCCAAAGTCTCTGCTCTTAGCTACTATACTATATTCTACTTCTGGAGGTTGGGGAAGGGGGACAAAACATAAGGATGGAAGGTTAACATTATTAAATGCAGATTCTCACTCAACTACATCTTGATATGAGATGGCTGAGGCACTCTGGTCCTCAAAGAAAATTAGTTTTAGTTATTTCATCTATATCCTATTATGTCATCTATAATGCTATACCCATCAAGGCATGGAACAGAATTCTAAATCATCTAGATTAAGCGTGCCATTATTTGGCACCAAACAAGAAAATCGAGTTAAATAAAATTCCATCAATCTGGAAAGAAACTAGGCTTTATACTGTCCCAGATTGTTTTAACAAACAAAAACCCACTATTTCCCAACCATTTTGAGGTTGTGAAGGCTTAATTTTAAAAGTTCAATTTACATACCTTTGCGTACCCAATCTCCAGTATGAATGTTAATAGTCACACCCACTAAATTACTACTTCGCTGTCTTTTTTCCCAGAGAAAATCAAGAGCTTTCCTTGCATATTCCTATAATTAAAAAAAAAAAAAAAGAAAAGCAAACTTGAAGAACTGCACATGATTAACAAATAGGCAACAAAGAAACAGAAAATCAAAGGCCCACAGAATACTTTAAGGATTAAGTAAAATTCCTAAAATAACCATTTATAATATATGTTAAACTTTCCTTACAAATCCAATCTTGTTTCTTTTTCAGCCATTCAATTCTAGTTAAAAAAAACAAAAAAAAAAGACCCTGAAATGGTATTTACGATCTCACTTTGGGACTGTCCTACTCATCTACTCTTGTAACACAGGTTCAAATTCGCATACAATGCATTATTAGATATTAATTACTTGCATCATAAAATGTGCTTCTTAAAATAAGTTCCATCATTTAAATGCAAAGTGAAAATCTCCTTAGATACTCCTATTTAGAAAATCAGCAGATGATTTCTAATTTGGTATGCTGTTTTGAAACACAGACAGACAGTTCAGATTCTACTTTTCAAATAGCATGCAACTTTGTTGGTGAAAAGTCAGTAAATTAACTAGGCTAATGAGTATTTATTTGATAATACCAAACTTATATGCTTCTGATAACATTTTATTTTCTTTCTTTTTTTCATTTATTTTTATTCATTCAACATTAAATTAAAATTATTTCTAATCAAATTCTTGGTTTTGTATAAAAAGATGTTATAAAATGTAACAATAAAGCACATATACAGGTAAGTTGAAATTAAAATTAATTTCAGCACATAAACCTACACACCATTGCAGAAGTACTTCTATAAAAGAAAAAAAAATCATTAAACCAGTTTGTGGCTTTGTAGATGTAAGAGTACAGTAGTCTCCCCTTAACCACGGTTTTGCTTTCCACAGTTTCAGTTACCTGCGGTCAACTGCAGTCCAGAAATAAGCAATTCATAAATTTTAAATTGCGTGCAATTCTGAGTAGTGTGATGAAATCTTTCACCATTCCCCTCTGTCCCACCCAGGATGTGAATCAACCCTTTATCCAGTGTATAGTTAATCTCTTACTGTGCCTAATTTACGAATTAAACTTTATCATAAGTATGTATGTATAGAAAAAACATAGTATTTATGTATAGGGTTCGGTACTATCTAAGGATTCAGGCATCTACTGGGGGTCTTGGAAAATATCACAAAGATTATATTTCTCAATTCTTATTTTACAGACAAGGAAACAGGCCCAGTAAAATTAAAGATTTAACCAAATTTTAAAAGGGAATTACAGTACAACTAACATGAGAATTCATATCTCTTTATCTATTAGACCTAGGGTCAGTAGAGATTTTCTGAAAAGGAACAGATAGTAAATATTTTAGGCTTTGTGGGTCATACAGTTTCGGTCACAATTACTCAAACTCTGCCATTGTAGCACAAAACAGCCGTAGACAAAAGTAAACAAATGAGCACGGCTGTGTTCCAATAAAATTTATTTACAAAAACAGTCAGTGACCATACTGTAGTTTGCCAACCCTGTATTAGTCTGATGCTCTTTCAATTGCATCAAGCTGCTTCTCAGACAATAAATTATTGTATAATTCAACAGTAAAAAATCATCATTTTCAACT
The DNA here is from genome assembly GCF_000243295.1 of Trichechus manatus latirostris. Lineage (NCBI taxonomy): Eukaryota > Metazoa > Chordata > Mammalia > Sirenia > Trichechidae > Trichechus > Trichechus manatus. The sequence continues at coordinate 22,209,263 of NW_004443957.1, forward strand.
GATTTACTCATAAATACGTCATAGCCTAGTGGAAAGAGTACAGGCTTTGAATTCAGATAGACATGGATTCCAATTCCACTGATTCACTCACTAGCTGTGCAGGGCTCTTTAAGCTTCACTTTCCTCACCTACAAACGGATCAATATCTCACAGGGTATGCAGTGCAAATCAGAGTGTACGCAAAATGCTGACTTTTTTAATGAAAGGAAAACATTAGTAAGTAAGGTATGGAATAAAAATTTAAAAGATTAGCCAATCAGACATGATAAACTTGTCCTCAAGACACTTTGAACATAGAGACATCTATACAGACGCACACATACACACAAAGACCATTTGACTTGGTTTATTTATATTCAGATCCAATGTTTGTAATGCTGGTGTATTTTCCCTATTTCTGCTTGCCCATGTGTGCCATTTGCTGAATTTTTAAAAATTCTTCTAAGTCATATGTTTGAAGGAAAGGGTTCTTAATTGTTACTACTGTACTCCAATGACATGCTTAAGCAATTAGTTAGAATAAAAAATGTGAGACATAACTAGTCCACAGCCAACTGTCTGGGGAATATTAAGTCTTTTGGATAATGAATAACATTTCTCTTAGAGTAAACAAACTTACAGATTAGACTCCCAATCAAGACTTAGTACAAAAAATTTACTATATTTTAGAAAACTGATGAAAGTTTTAGGAATGGAATAGACTAGAACTGTAGCAAATAAAACACAGAAATGCACAGTATTTCAATAAGACATTTATGATATCAAGGAGCCACCAAGGTCATATAATTAGGTTAAAAAAAAAAAAAAAAAACCTAAGAATAAACCTAAAAATAGACTTGGTGGTTTGTGAACAAAATGTAGTTATACTTAATATAGCTACCTCACAATGATTTCTATGTTTCTGACATTAAAAACTATGTGATAGGATTTAGACAAAAAGTTCACTACAATAACAAAGTAATTTTCCAATTAATAATACTAACACTTGACCAGTGAAGAAAGGATGTAAAGTTAGCTATACCCAATACCCAGAAGATCAAAGACCATGAAAAGCAAACCTCAAATATTGTTGCTCCTGTGAATCGACTTAAAGCAGCAAACTCAAGGATCAAGGTACCTGCACAAGCTGTACAGGTATCTGTCTCAGTTCCTGTCCGAGCTTCCGGCTTTCGGATTCCAAATTTTAAATTAATCTAAACAAAATCAAAAGATTACCAAGTGCAATTATCAAGAGATAGACTTCTTAATTTAAAAGAAGACTTTTCAATCAAGACTTTTTATCAAATCATGAAAATTCACAGCTTGACAATGAAATTCAATCTTCCTGGGTTTCCAATTAACATCTAGGCAAACATATTCTAAGCACATAATATTAATGGAGTAAACAAATTTTTGTTTAGTTCCTTCCCCAAAATCAAAATTCAATATTATTATAACAATTACACAGAAAATACCTTTTATATCAATTTTGTTCTCTAGACAGTTTGAACTAGTTAGTACAAGAATAAGAAACTAGACCAGTCCTAAAAGAAATTAAATTTGAGAATTTGAGAGGAACCAGTACTTATAGTTCATCATAGAGAATACTGATTAAGTTACAGTATATATTTAAAAGGAGATTAAAATTTTGTTTACAAGTTTCAAAAATTTTGAAATATACAGTATACTGCCTTTCTGGCAAGCTAACAAATAACACAGGAAATATTTTCTAAACATTTCAAAGACAGCCAAATATACTACCCTACAAACCTGGATTAACTAATTAAAACTAGAATGTTTTTCTACAGTCCAAATAACAAGAAGGCAAGTTTATGCCAAGGATGTAGCATAACAACAAACAGAAAATCAAATACAGAACACCCTGAGTTTGATCTTGGGTCAGTTATTATTCAAACTCTTATAAAGAGAAGCTCAAATAGATTTATATTTCAACTGACTTGCAGAATGCAATTGCTGGATATGTCTGTTAACAGTGTCCAATTAACAAACTCTAGCAATTTCTAAACAAGGAGACAGGAAAAACACCCACTCCACAACAATAAACAAGTGAGATGTAGGTGAGACATGGGGAGTGGATCGCCATAATGGCTTCAGTTCTGCCACTTTATCTTACTTCTTAGAATGTCACTTGAGGCATTTATACCAAGTTTCATATTTTTTAGGCGCCCTGGTGGCGTAACAGTTAAGTGTTCAGCTGCTAACCAAATGGTTGGTGGTTGGAACCCACCCAGCAGCTCCGTGGGAGAAAGACCTGGCAAACTGTTCCCATAAAGATTACAGCCAAGAAAACCCCATGGAGCAGCTCTACTTTGTCATGTGGGGTCGCTATGAGCCGGAATCAGCTCGATGGCACCTAACGATAACAACCATACGCTATCAGCCTAACCACATCCCTCCACTCCCACCCAAACTCGTAACTGTCTCTACAGATTGCATATCGGGAGGAGCAATCAGTTTTTGGTAGTCCTGTACTATGAACAATACTGAAAACTATCCTGTCCCCTTATGCTGCCTATATCCCCACCTACAGAACTAAAATTAAAAACTGATACTAAGAATAATGAACTTAAAAATTAAGCAATCCTCAATGATGAAATACAGATTTAATTATACTAGTTACATGAAGGTAAAGTATAATCGTTTTTATAAATATTTTCAACAAGAGTCAATAGGAAAACATTTTCTGGTTAGTCGTATTAATTACTGCAATCAACTGATCAATATTTATCAAGTACCTACTATGTGGTGGGCATCATAATAAAATACAAAGAAATAGAGAATATTCTTGCCCTCGAAGAGCTTAAAATTCAGACAGTGCAAATAAGACAGATAAGTAAAAAGAAGATAACTAATAATGGAAAGTCGTAAGTGCCAAATAAAAAACCAGGCAACAAATGCTAATATCTAAAATTCAGAAGAGGAAATATTACTGGATTGGATTGGGCATAGTTGAGAGCTCAGAATGTAAAGGTTCAGGGGGTAGCCAGGGAAAGCAAAACCAAGAGAGAAAAGAAGAAACTTTTTTATCCCATTAATATCTTTTCCCTAAAAAAAAAAAAAAAAAGAATAGAAATATTTTCTTGGAAGCATCAAATTTTTAGTACATCAAAAATATTTAAGATGTTTGTATACTGAATTACAGCCTTAACTATTCCAAGATGATTACTACAAAATTATGCAAAAGGATTATTTAACACAATTGTCTATAGTACAGATCATTTCAATCCTTACAATCTTGTACATTGAAAATAAAAAAAAAAAAAAGTTGCCCCCGAGTCAATCCCGATTCATAGTGATCCCATGTGCTTCAGAGTAGAACTGTGCTCCCCAGGATTTTCTTTGCTGTAATCTTACTAAAGCAGATCACCAGGCCTTTCTTCCACAGCACTGCTGGGTGGATTCAAATCAGCAACCTTTCGGTTACTAGTTGAGAGCAAACAAATCATTTGCACCACCCAGGGACCCTACACTGAAGATAAATGGTATTACACAACTTTCAAATGCAAAACCAAGATGCAATCCGCCTCCAGTGGGCACTGCGATTTCCACAAGACAAAGAAGAAGGGTTCAGTCCCTTTTTTGGTTATGGAAATCCTCTCAGAGGTTGGCAGCTAGGTTCCCCTCCTAATTAGGCCTCAAATGACTGGATGTACAGAGGACACTGGCAGTAGCATCCATTTATTCTTGTAGAAATCAGAAACAAGGAGCTTATTGCCCAGCTTACTCGAAAGGCTTAAAACAGAAACTAGGAAGGAAATTGGAACCTGGTTCCTCCTGGTCCTATGTTTCTGAGAGTCACAAAGCAGTTTTTAAAAAGGACTTTTTTATTGAAGGGTAAAAGCTTAAATTGACCTATGCTATGTACTTGCTACACTGGCAAATCCTTATAATGTGTCTAAATCATAACTAAATTCCTGTTAACCCTTTATTCCATGGATATAATAATCCCTTATTCAACCTTAGCAATGAGGTCTCATCTGAAAAGCTGGCAAGTTGCTCAGAATTAACTCTGAGGGAATGCCATTAGAAAACGTAGACTGGCTCTAAGTTAAGATTTACATGTGAGCTTAAAAAATTATTATTAAATATTAAACATTTCTGTTAAAACCATTTTGCAAATACTATCAACACTACATGCATATCTAAGAGATAATGGTTACACAAAGTTTCCTGAGCAAAAGTAGTATTTACTAAGTGTGTATAAGAAGGACAAGCAGGCAGTTACTTTCTTCCTGTAGTCCTCTTCCGAAAAATAAACTCTTAAAATCTTCCTGGCACTTTAGAGACTACTAATAAAATAAAATAACTTTATTTTACTAAAATGCTCATAGTGTCTTCTGTTTTCTTTGACTGCTTCGCGGGTTAAGAAATTGCTCAGGACTGAAGGGACCCTGGAAGACATGGCCCCTGGACTCTCTGTTAGCCCAAAACTAAAACCATTCCCAAGGCCGACTCTTCAGACAAAAATTAGACTGGACTATGGGACATAAAATGATACTTGTGAAGAGTGTGCTTCTTGGCTCAAGCAGATACATGGGGACTCAATGGATAGCTCCTATCCGGTGAGATGGGAAGGCAGAGAGGGTCAGGAGCTGGTTAAATGGACATGGGAAATCCGGGGTAGAAAGGAGGAGCGTGCTGTCACAGTATAGGGAGAGCAACAAGGGTCCCATAACAATGTATGTATAAATTTTTGTAGGAGAGACTAACCTGAATTGTAAACTTTCACTTAAAGCACAATAAAAAAAAGAAAAGAAAATTGCTCAAAATTCAGTATCTCCATTTGCAACAAAAATTTAAAATACTTAAACTTTAAATAAGTTTACATATATTGTTTGAAATGTTTGCTTTTAATTTTAATATGGAAGAAAAAAATGATTACCAAATAAGTTTACCCACACTAATAATCAAATAAATTCTAATTAAAACATGGCTTTATATTCTCTTTATTAAGTTGACAATTGTAATACACAGTGTTGACAACAGTATAACGACCTGCATACTCTCATACAAACACTGTGTTGTTGTTAAGTGCCATCGAATCGACTCTGACTCACAGCAACCATCTGACAGAGTAAAACTGCCCCATAGAGCTTCCTAGGCTGTGATCTTTATGGAATCTCCCTCGGAGCCACTTGGTGGGTTTGAGCCACCAACCTTCTGGTTAGCTGCCAAACACTTTATCATTGTGTTTCCCGGGCTCCTTATATAACACTAAGAAAGTATAAAAGTCGAACCTTTCTGGAAAGCAACTGGGCAATCAGTACCCAAAGTCTTAAAAAGTATTCTCTACTCTGTGACTTATTCCTCTTACGTAATTTATTCCAAGGAAGAAATAAGAAAATGTGTAAAAAGATGTATATAAGAATGTTCACAGAAGAGCAACTTAAAATACAGAAAAACTAGAAACTTAAATAATAAGAGATTTAATTCTACCGTCTCATTAGGAGCCCTGGTGGCATAGCAGTTGAGAGTTTGAATTCACCAGCCACTCCTTGGAAACCCCATGGGCCAGTTCTACTCTGTCCTATAGGGTTGCTATGAGTTGGAATAGACTCAGCAACAGGTTTGGTTTGGTTTCTGAGTCTCATTAAAAAAATCGATGGGTACACCATTGGGCTTCTTTTTGAAGCTCCGTTTTTGGATTTTAGCCCTGGTGGCACAGTGGTTAAGAGCTGGGCTGCTAATCAAAAGGTCAGCGGTTGGTTCAAATCCACCAGCTGCTCTTTGGAAACCCTGTGGGGCAGTTCCACCCTATCCTATAGGGTCGTTATGAGTCAGAATTAACTCGACAGTAACAGGTTTGGTTTGGGGTTTTTTTGGATTTTATAATGCTACACTATATCACGGTTTTCCTAAGTCTCTGACTACTCTCCTTTTCACTGGCTGTGCTTGCTCCTCATACCCTGCTGTTGCGTGTTCTCTACCATCTCCTTTGGAGAGTTAGCATCCACTCTCACTGCTTCAACTGTATCTTCTGTACAAATAAATCTGTGCCCACGTTCTAGTCTGGCATCTGTTTCTTCCTTCTGTAGCATAATCTAATTTGTTACACAGTGACACACAAAAGGCTTAAACTAATCTAAATTCACAAACAAATCATATGTAAATCAGTTGAAATGTCAATATAATTTTGTCATGTAGCTTTGAAGCATTTTTTTCCAGACTTAAGCAGTTGAAGATTAATGGCTCTGACCATAAAAGTCCACTTTTTAAGACAGCAAAGGAGGTATATAAAGACTACCATATTTTTCAGAATTACTTACTCTTGGATAAGGAAGGCCACTGGTAGTATTAAAAGCTGGTAAAAGTTTGTAACCCAATTGCTTTGCCATTTGGAGAAGTTCATCATTGTACCACTGCATGTACTCGCCTTTTTCTTTCAGCATGATTGCCAATGAATGTCCACCCAAAAGACCCCTACAATTGTAGATATGAAATATTATTCACATCTTAAAGATACTTGAAAGTCATCACCTAAAAAAGGTACATTTTATTATCAACCATTTAGCACACATAAGGAAAGAATACAGAAAACTGAATTCTTTACCTAACCTATTATGATGGCAAATCATTAAAACTGTAAAATTATATACATATATAAATAATATTATACATATATATATATATAAATCTGATGTTTGGCATTCTTAAATATCATGTATTTTCTTAAAATAAAGAATATTCTAGAAATAAAATTTACTTTAACAAATCTGACAAATTTAATAGATTTTAATTTAATGTAATATATTTAATTATATAAACATAAAAAAAATTTAAAAATCCTGCCCTGTATTAAATGTAATAGACTTAAACTCTGTGAAAAGCTAAATTTTTTAACTTAATGATTTTTTAAATCTAATTGAAGAATAGATCACTTTAGGTGTCTGACAAGAGAAACAGGTTACAAGGACAAAAAAGAAATCATTACTGTATTTTTACAAAAACATGCACATTATACATTTTTTGCCAACCGTACAACCCTCTGTCACGCATTATTTTCCAAGGTGCGCTATGCACATTATACGTGTGGGAGCATTATTCACGTTGGCAAGTTATTTGCAAAAAAGACAGTAAATATAAAACTAATGTTGAAACTTTAAAAAATCCTGTAAATCCAAATTTTTAAAGATCCCAATAGCATTTCAAACTGTTCAGATGAGAGGTAATCTTATTAGTTCTTTCTCATTCAGCTTCTCTGAAGAGATGCTAGCTAAGGTTAGCAAACTATGTGAGCAAGTAAAGAACCTGTGATGTACCCAACATGACAAATGTTCAACCCTCTCGTCCTTTCCTAACAATGCACAAGGATTACCTTTGACTTAAGTCTACAACTGTTTCCAAAGCCTGCTGCTCTCTGTGACTAGTCAATGCTAGGGCATCCCACAGCCTCTGTATTTCATAACATCTAAATGTTTATCTCTTAAACGTAAGAAACTTCTTGCTTTATTTCCATCAAGTAATAAACAGTATACTCTAAGCTTTTCTGTTATTAAAATTACAGCTTTAGTATCTTTCATACTTACCCAAGAACTCTGATGTTTGTTTCAAAGACTGATACAACTACATCATTATCTAAATTAACATCTCTTAAAACTTTTTTCACCGCATCTTCAAATTCTTTAGTTTTATTTAATACCTAGGAGAAGAAAATTATTAAAATAAAGTTCCTTTCTATCAAGTCAACAAGAAATATCCTCAGAATGAGCCACTAAAAGTTAATATACTTTAAGACTCTAAAAAGGACGAAGAAATTATAAAATATAAAATATTATAAAAATGTGGTAATATCCGAAAAAAATTAAGTGTCCAAACACATTATATGGAATCTTTATATGTATCTTTTTTAGTCACACTGAAATATCATTAGACTTCAAAACTGTTACTGGTTTCTTAATATAAACCCATGGCCTGCAGATACATGAGACAAACTCTAGAGATTTGGTTTCCAAGTCAAAACAAACATCCTATTCACCAAACACCATCTTAAAATTGCTTACTCTCAGAAGAAAGCACATCCTCCAGGTGATGATCAAGCGATCCTAAATCATACACCGCCTGCTTTCTTCACCTCACAGATGCTCCGTTCCCTTACTAAGGAGGCAGCATAATGTGGTTAAAAGCAAGCCCTATTCTGAATTCTGGTTCTTTGTCTACCTTTGTCATCCCAGCCAAGTCACTTCCATCTCTGAGCCCATTTCTTCATCTACAAAATGAGGAAATATCTACTCTCATAGGGCTGTTTTCTTAAATAAAAATAAGATAATGTATTTAAAGTACTTTTAGTACAGTATCTGACTTCAGTGTTTAATGTCATTACTATTATTATTATTATCACGTGGGTGTGGAATCCTGCATAAGCTAAGAACTCTGTGGATTCCTGCAATGAGCTCCTTGAAAGGTGGGGTGGGGGGTGGGGCTGGGTCACTGTTATTACACAGGTGACTTGTGTAATAACATCTGTGTTATTTAGATTCTAGATTAAAAGTAACTTTCCTTTATTTGACTGTTTTGATTATCTTTTATAGTACTTTTTTACTTGATTCGATACCTTCAATAAAAATTCTAATTCTATTCCACAAGAGTGTCTCTGATTAAAATTCAAATAAAAGTAAAATTTAGGTTTAGTCCCAAGTAAAATGTACTATGAAACCCATTTTTAAACTAACTGCTTTCCTTTTTCAATCTCAAAGTTCATGCAAGCTCTGCAGCAACAAACGTTGGTGCAGACAGCCCTTCTAGCACTTTTAGAATAGGCCACAGTGGTTCACACAAATACACGCTTTTTTTTTTTTTAGCTTTTTATATATTTTTTTATTCTACTTTAGATAAAAGTTTACAGAACTAGCTTCTCATTAAAACAGTACACATACTGTTTTATGACACTGGTTAACAACCCTATGACATGTCAACACTCTGCCTTGTTGACCTTGCGTTCCCTATTACCAGCTTTCCTGTCCCCTCCTGCCTTCTAGTCCTTGTCCCTGGACTGTTGTGCCCGTTTAGCCTCGTTTTGTTTTATGGGCCTGTCTAATCTTTGGCTGAAGGGTGAACCTTGGGAGTGACTTCATTACTGAGCTAAAAGGGTGTCCGGGGGCCATACTCTTGGGGTTTCTCCAGTATCTGTCAGGCCAGTAAGTCTGGTCTTTTTTTGTGAGTTAGAAGTTCTACATTTTTCTTCAGCTCTGCCTGGGACCCTCTACTGTGATCCCTGTCAGAGCAGTTAGTGGTGGTACCCGGGCACCATCTAGCTATACTGGACTCAGTCTGGTAGAGGCCATGGTAGTTGTGGTCCATTAGTCCTCTGGACTAATCTTTCCCTTGTGTCTTTAGTTTTCTTCAGTCTCCCTTGCTGCCGAAGGGGTGAGACCAGTAGAGTATCTTAGATGGCTGCTCATAGGCTTTTAAGACCCCAGGTGCTACCCACCAAAGTAGAATGTAGAACATTTTCATTATAAGCTATGTTACATACATACACATAGTTTTTAATATCGCTTTGCTAACATTATTCTTCTCCCTAGGTCTATCTTCAGAGAATTCTTCCCCTTTGAACTCTTAACTTGTATTCAGACTTCCTCCCATTTAGTTTCTTTCAGGTCTGAACTGTTCTTCTAACAGAAAAAAATGGCTTTTTTCCCCTTCTTACCGAAATCAAAACAATCAAGAATAGTACCAACGCTATTTGTCTCAAAGAAGAATAAAAGAAGGAAAAGAGCTTTCCTTGCCTATAATTAGTTAGAAAATTTATTCTAAAGCTCTGTTAGTTAAAATGAGCTTCTTAAGTTCCAAGCTGATAACAAAGGATAAATTCAGGTCTCATACTTTCCTGCATTATGTTTAATTTGTTTCAATATGTTTCTCTCTACAGATTTCACAGTAATGTCAAATTTAAAGGTAAGTTTAAAGTTTTAGTGCTTAACTCTGTTAAAATCAATAGAAACCAGATGGCTGGACTTATGAACAACAGTTTAAATTTAAAGATCAGACTCTGACAATATAAACATTACTTAACTTACTATGATATGATCAAAATAAAAATAATACGGTTGTATGTACTGCCACAGTGATATGTCCTATTGATATTTTCAAATAACTAAATCACTAAATGAAAAAATAATCACACTGTAAAGGAAATATTAATAATTCAGAAATATTAATTCTTGCATTCAGACAAAATATACAAGATAGCATTCCTTCTAAATGTAGACCCCTTTACTGAAAAATATACTGTCAATATAATATTATTACTCGATACCTTTCAGGAAATTCTCTTCTTAAGGAAAACTTCCAAACTAATTTCCTATAATTCTTCTATTCAAATTAGAAAGAAAATACTTAAGATAATGACAAAAATTAAAATGATTTGTATATTTCAAAGCCATGATGGTATATAATACATTTTTCAGTTATTCCCACTTGAAAAAGAAGAAATTTAAAGGGCTTATAAAGTATCCTTTTTAAATGTCTGTGAGACTTTATCAGTCTTTCTTCTTGACTTCTCTTGAAGACACCTTCAACAAACAGAAGTTATTTATTTAAATTTGAACCAAAGATCTGACAGAAATAACATCTTAGGTTGATACAGACTTTAGACATCTAGTCTAGGATCTTCTGAGATGAAAACAGGGACCCAGAGAAGTTAAATAATTTGTCCAAGATCACACATATCTATACAGTGTGATCACGTCTTGTTACTCCCTGCCACAAGGAGCCAGAATTCACGTTACACTGTAGTCTCATTACTCAAAGTGTGGTCTGTGGACTACCAGCAGTGGCAGCAGTGCAGCAGCCAGTTAACTATTAAAAATGTAGACTCTTGGGCTCCCCCCTTGAATCTACTGAATCAGAACCTGCATTTTTAACAAGATCCCTAGACAAGTTGTAATACTCTGAAGCTTAAAAAGCACTGCAAACTTTAGCCTGCATCAGAATGACCCAGAGGACTTGTTAAGACAGACTTATCACCAGTTTCCAATTCAGTATATCTGGGCTGAGGCCCTAGAATCTGCATTTTCTAACAAGTTCCCAGGTGACGCTGATGCTGATGGTCCTTGGACTATATCTTAAGAGCCATCACCAAAGTGTATAATTGGTAAAATCTGAAGGATATCAACTTTAAAATAATTAATAGCTGCTTAATTAGATAGGCTGATAGATTTTTTCATGTTATACAGCTCTGGAATCAACTCTTCTCTTTCAAAAATTTTTAAAAACCTGAGGTCAGTATTCATGCAAATCAACTAAGAGCTTACAGAGAGATGATGAGGAACCTACTAGTGGGTTCAGAATGAAACTAAGATGACAGCATGAGAAACAAACTTAAGGCCACCCATGGTCTTTCCTAAGGCACAGCTACTGCTCCTCACTTACTCCCCCATATCAAAATACACCTGGTGTACATAACTCAGCTAAAGGTTACAAAGAAACATACCAGTTAGTTTCTCTCAGGGTGGTGATTTGTGCCTCCCGGGATATTCCCTTCTCCTATTATACACTGAACACCTAGGACCACTAACCCCAAAACAGGACATACGATGTTCTCTCTCGTTCTCATAATTATTAGAACATAATTTGCACATTCCATTAGTTTCGAGAAAATGGCCCAGCTAAGATAGTTCTAAAACAATGCTTCCTCAATCATGGCTGCACTGTAAAGTCACAAAAGAAGCTTTAGAGAAATAAATAATAAGGGCCAGCCCTACTCTAGAACAATTAAATCATAGTATCTTGGGGAACAGCTATGGTATGTTTTCAAAAGTTCTCAGGTGGTCCCAAGGTACTGGTAGAGTTGAGAATCTCTGGTCTAACAAAAAACATCCCAATAAAAGAATACAGAAATAATACCGTGTAGAAAAGCCTGGTTCCAAATAATTTCTGCTCCCCCAAAGTTTTGTTTTTAATATTAATCAGTACTTGGGACATTACCTCGAAGATGAGAACAACACCTTAAATAAAACCCTGAAAAAAGCCTACTTTTTATACCATAAATGATCTGAGAGTGAAAAAACTAGACAGATACCACATTTAGAAACCATGACATCTAGAACTCAATCTTTCCTCTCTGCCATAACAAACAGCCCCAACCAGAATTAATTAAAATTCTGCATCCCATGAGGTTGAAAAGGAGTGCCAAGAAGTGATCGCTTTGAGCTAAAAGTAACTGCTAGCGAAAATAAATTTTTATTTATGAGAATAACATATAAAAAATTCAACAATTTCAGTATTATTATGGCATGTTAGTTTTGAACAAGAATGTCAACGGTATTTTCGAAAATTTCTTTTCTTCTAATAGCATCAACTTCCTTGTCCAAGGAAAGAAACCTAACTTACTACTTCCTGATTAAGGTGCCATCACATAAACTGACATTACCACAAATCGTGAGTATCTCCATTATTCTAGATAATTCTATTTGACATCCACTTGACATTAGCAACCCAACAGTGTGAAAGATTTCTTTAAAGCAAATATCAGAACATCTTAATATCTGAAGGCTTCTGTTTCAAACAGGACACAGTAGAACTGCTTCATAGGGTTTCCAAGGAGCGGCTGGTGGACTTGAACTTCTGACCTTTTCGTTAGGAGCTGAGTTCTTAACCACTGTACCAACAAGGCTCCATTTCATAATTACTGTGTTATGATTATACTCATAATACTTGAGTATGCACATTATGAAATTTATAAAATAAATACAAAAACAATCAAACATACCACAAGAGTGTCCAATGAATCAATCAGTGTCAGAGAAAATCTAAGAAACAAGTATAACAAGATACAAAACATTAGAATTCTAAATATTTTATCCATGAATGTATAAGCTGACTTATCTGCATTCTATTGACTGACAAACAGAAAAACAAAACCATTGCCGTCGAGTCAATTCCGACTGATAGCGACCCTGTAGGACAGAGAAGAGCTGCCCCACAGAATTTGCCCCATAGAATTTCCAAGGAGCACCTGGTGGATTCAAACTGCCCATCTTTTGGTTAGCAGCTGTAGCTTTTAACCACTATGCCACCACGGTTTCCCTACTGACTGATAGTTTCTATTAACTAATACAATATAATCAGTAAAACACTGAAAGAAACTGAAAAGCCATTTATGTTCAGCGTATCTCACGTCTTTCAAGATGAACAGAAACGTTCATTAGCTCTTTTTAAGCAAATGAAAAACAAAGCATCAACACATTATAATCTATTAATGACTTTACATACATTTTGAAAGTTATATCCAACTTAACAACTAGCTCAACTTTTCACAGATCTAAGAGGTAAACTGATAAATATTTTACAAACAATAACATAAGGAAATAAAAGAGCTTAATATAATAGTTAAAACAGTCTCTAAAATTTAGCCAATCCCCAGAAATCTGATTATAAACTGCCTCCTACACTTGGGTACTTTGAGATGCCATGTCAGCCCTTGCGTAAATACTCACTTTCCCAAGGCATCATCAACGTCACCCCGACTTGGCTCCTGGCCTCGAACTCGACCTCTGCAGGTTAAGGGCATGAGTTCATCAGCTGGGTAAGCATGTTCCTGCAAGGAAAACCTTAATGAGTCACTAAGAAAAACAAGACAAAACACACATCATTTAGAGATTACAACCTTTTCATACATTAAAAATGAATAAAGGATAGTCAAGTTTTACTATCCTTTTAGTTTGTGGAATCATTTTAAAAAATTTTAATTACAAGTGTAATACATGCTTGGAAAAATATCAAACAATGCAAGAAAAAAAATTTTTTTAACTAATAATCTGCTTTCCCTCCTTCCCTAGTAGTAACTACCATTAAGACCGGCACTTATCATTCCAGATTTTTCCATAATACATTCACATTCATATACACACCTCACTTTTATATTTTATTTACAGATATGTATTCATGCCATATATTGAAAACCCTATGGAGCACAGTTCTACTCTGACATACATGGGGTTGCCATGAATTAGAATTGACTTGCTTTCATAGTTTGGGTTTCATAGTTAGGGTTACTATCGTGAGTGGGTTTTTTTAAAGAATAATGATGACAGAGCATTTCCAGTCTAGATGGTGATGGTGATGAAGCAAATGCAGGAACCTTCCTTCCTACCCACTAGAAACACACTGAAATGTAAGATAAATTTTTTAAAATTATTTTTAATATACAGCTGAACTTGAGAGCAAGAAAAGAAATTTCAAGTACCAAAAGTGAGCAGTGGAGTGTAGGAGATGAAGCTGCACTAAGAACAACATGGGTATAAGGAATAAAGGCAGGTTTAGTGGGAGTTGTGGTAATACCCAAAGGGTATTGGAGTTGATGCTGCTGGCCCTGAATACCAGGAACTTGGCTCCTTAAAGTTGGGTGCTTGCTTCAGTGAAGCTGGGCTGGAACATCTCCACCTCCTGGTCCCTGGTCTTAACAGAAAAGGTAAGAAACAAATAAGAACAGAAAGACCTGCTGAACTTTGTATTTTCTTCACCAGGGGAAGAGTCCTTAAAAATTCCTCTAATATTAGTTATGAGAAACATTTAGAGGTTAGAATCATTGTGTTAATTAGATATTTCAACTTTAAACAACGTTTACTGCCTCCCTGCCATAATAATAAGATTAACACACTCATACTTTTTCCCGTTCAATTAGGATATTTTCAGTTATACTATTACAGCAGTTTTCACTTTGCATGGTTTCACTCTGCATGAGTTTCTAAGACCACAATTTAGTTAGATAATAACAGTCCCGCAACAACACGGTCCAAATTTCAGTTACCATGGTATATTAACTGTAACAGATCAGTCTTGAAACACAACTAGAATGCTCCTTAGAAGTGAAGATGGCGAGACTTCAGCTCGCTTACTCTCGTCACTTACGTCCGTTAGGAAAGACCAACTGCTAGAAAAGAACACAATGTTTGGTAAAGTAGGGAGTCCGTGAAAACGAGGGAAACCCTCCTGAGATGGACTGACACAAGAGCCACAAAAATGAATTCAAACATACCATCAGTCACGAGGATGGCATACGACCTGGCGCCATTTCATTCTGTTATACGTGAGGTCACCATGAGTGAGTCAACTTGACGGCAACCAACAACAAATTGCATAAAGTACAAACTCTGGGGCTCGCACTTCAGTTCACAAATCATTAAGTAAATAACAAATGCTTATCATGACTGGTGACCAGTCATATAGCTTCTTTCAAAGTACTGGTGATTGATCGCTCTGCATCTGTGATTCAGTTCACACCCTGACAGCATAGCACGCAGTTGTGTTGCCTCTCTGTCTCCCAGTGATAAACTTAGGTGATACTTTGACGTACGGATAACTGAACGAGGAAATTAGCTAACAAAAAAAAACTGCAGCAAAGAAACAAAAAATGGTAACACTAGAAGCTATGCAGCCAAAGGAGCTTAGTGACGGCTAAATTATTGACATAAACGAGCAAAGTGGTGGTGACGTAAAGCATGACGACTTCCCAGAAGAAATGATGCCCCGAAAAATCTTGTCGTCAAAGGAATTTTCAGAGATATTTCATGACATTCAAAGGTACAGAGAATCAAATGTTGGAAGCAGATCCAAAGTTAGAAAGGGGTATGGCAATTCATTCACCAAGGCATAGAAAAGATATCCACTACATATTTTACAACAATGAGAAAAAGGCAAGCACTGTTCAAACCAGTCTTGACAAGTTTTTTACAAAGAAAAAATTTCTCAAGGTTTCTAATATTTTGAATTATAATGTTCTAAATACTAGTTTTACTATTTTTTTCATTTCCCTATACATTTATAAGTAACAGCAAGTGTGTTTTTAATGTTTTGACAAAGATTATTTAAAGGTCACAGGACAACTGTCATTCTCCCCATTGATCACCATTACCACTTTGCACAATTTCAGCTTGCATAATCATTTTTACAGTCCTGCACTACTGTGCAAAGTGAGGACAGCCTGCATTTTTACAGTATCAAGGTTTATAACATTTGCATTCTGGTCTGTACATAATTCCCACAGTTGCTAGTGTCAGTACTCTACTTAAAATGAAGTCAACGTACACAACTTTTCTATGGCTACTACATTCTGAAGTTTTTATTCTGATTCATCTCTTGGTTGCCTGAACTCTGTCCTCAGCTAGTTTATGTTTGTTTGTTTATACAGAGGGGCCAAGGGTATTGTATTTTTCTGGTATTCCTTGGTTAGCTCTCTCTTCCCTTATACTTGCAGAACAATATGAATGATTTATAAAATGCCTGAGACATATTTTCTTTCCCTCAGAAATCTGAAGATACTATCCCACACTCTTGTATTCACTGAGCATTGCTATGGCAAAGTTTCTAAGACAAGCCTGATTTTTTATACCTTGTGTATGACTTCTTACTACTTGTATGCCCATAGGATTCTTTGTTAATTCTTAAAGTTCAGCAAAAATATTCCCGATTCCATATCCAACTCTATCCTACTGCCTCTCACTAAACTCAATTATCTGGATTCCAAACTCACAGCACATTAGCAGCAGAAAAACAGAATAGAAGCCAGGAACACTAAAGACACGGCCAACAAAAAGAGGCAAAAAAAAAAAAAAAATTAAAAGCAGACTAAAGAAAACAAAAAGCACTGAAGACTGCAACTCTTCAGGTATTTAGAAAAATTCAGTATTCTATAATTATTCATTCTCTGAAGGGAGGATTCCATGCAACAAATGTTTTGATATAATGAAAATCCACATTCAACTACAAATCCTGAATTCAATACTTTTTCATTTTAACATTACATATAATTTATCAGCATAAATTACTTTTACATTGTATCTTTTTATGTGTTAAATTCCTAATTACTTTTTCGTGTCTCGATTTCAAAAGAACCATGATTTCTGGGAATATGCATAGTTTTTATTCCTTTATAGTTTTATATTTAACACATAAACAACACTTAAAAGTAACTGAAGAAGAGTAATATTTTTTACAGTCCCTGATGTATTTTGAAAGATACTTTGTAAGTGATCATTCAAATGTTAATTTGGTCGTAAAGAGTTCCTTACTATTTAAACCACTGCTTAGAAATCTTTCATACTACTACTTTTAGAGTTTTGCAAAACCACACATACATGAACAGCTCTGTCTCAAATTAAATATGAAACTGAAACCCAGAGCTTATCCAGGTAAGAAAAAAATATTAATAGCAACTCAAAGCAGAATAATAAACAGGAGAGTTTTGAAACCAGGTGTAAAAATACTTTATGTCCCCTTGTTTCAAGATAAAGGATAAAAATAAACCATAGCATTTTCTTCAGGTTAACCACAAAGCAAACTACAGTTGGTTTGCATAAATCCAGTGCAATGCATACGTGGCAAATAAACAGCCTTATCAGGCTTCAACATTTCTGGCTATGTGAGATACTGTAACACTTCCTCTTTGCAATGTATTGCCAGAACTAGGGATAAGTTACTTCTACTGATGTGATTAGGAGTAACTAAAAACATCTAACTATCAGTCAGAATAAAACTCAGGTGACAAAAGAGTCCTATATAAATTAAGCAGAACATATGCCTAGCTAAAAGCAAAAGAGCAAAACCAAAAATTAAAAAAAAAAAGTAATCGCTCCATATCCCACTCTAAATTTACTGGGGCTTTGAGGTGACATAACTCTGCTCCAAACACTAAAGTCAAAGCAGCACTAAAAACTGACTTTTTAGTAAAACCAGTTTCAAAAGTAGGCAAAGGGAAGATTTATTCCACTAAAAATAATAAAAGAAAAACATTAACTAGGAAAGTGAGTTATTGAAAATATTAAATCTACTTAATTTCTAACAAAGTTATATGCATTTTAAATGTTTTATTGTTAAACACTTCTCTCCTTGAGACAGTAAGTTATTCCTTTGTAAAATAAAAATTAAAGAATTTATCAAATGATACTTAATAAATCACATATCATACATGCTAATTACTATTGAACCTGCAAATTTATCATTTCTCTTTTCACTCCTCCAGGCCAAATTTTCCTATTTCCTTTTGTTCATCATTTATAGTCACTAATCAATCTATTTTTCAGGTGTTTAGGACTCCATTTATCTAAACAATTAAACTATTAGACTCACTTCCTACACTGAACATTTACTGTTCTTTTAGGTGGCATATTTTATGGAATCCTTCTCAGCACAGAGGAGAAACAAGTAACAAAAATGCAGTTGTCTCACAAGATTTTAATTACTGCAGAATACAATGTTAACATAGTCTGTACTCAAAGTTAGATGAAAACAAGTTTCTAAGCTCTTCAGTATTATCTTAATTTGATTTTGGTCAATTGGAGTTATGAAATAACACTATATGAAACAAATAATGTTATATTAGATATTTAGATAAACAGTAAATAATAACATTATAATGAAATAAAATCATGCTATTATGTTAATGTTAATGGTGGCGCAGTGGTTATGTGTTTGGCTGCTAACCAAAAGGTCAGCAGTTCAAATCCACCAGCCACTCCTTGGAAACCCTATAGGGTAGTTCTACTCTGTCCTGCAGAGTCGTTATGAGTCAGAATTGACTTGACGGCAATGGGTTTTTATGTTAACAGATTTTTTAAAAGATCATCTCCACAGATGCAGAAAAGGCATTTGACAAAATTCAATACCCTTTCATTATGAAAATCCTCAGCAAACTAGGAATAGAAGGGAACTCACTCAACGTGACAGAGAGCATCTATGAAAA
This sequence comes from Trichechus manatus latirostris, assembly GCF_000243295.1. Lineage (NCBI taxonomy): Eukaryota > Metazoa > Chordata > Mammalia > Sirenia > Trichechidae > Trichechus > Trichechus manatus. The sequence continues at coordinate 22,227,942 of NW_004443957.1, forward strand.
ACCAACAGCTAAAATCATACTTAATAACAGAAAAATTAATTGCCTTCTCCCTAAGTTTAGGAGCAAGGCAAGGATCTCATCACTTCTATTCAATGTAATATTGGATGTCCTAGCTACTGCAACAGGCAAGAAAAGAAATAAAAGGCATATAGACCAGAAAGGAAGAAGTAAAACTCTCTGTTTGCATATGACACAATTTTCCATGTGAAAAATCCTAAGGAATCTACAAAAACCTACTAGAAATGGTAAGTAAGTTTAGCCAGGTTACAGACTATAAGGTCAATATACAAAAATTTCTTTTATTTCTATGTAACAGCAACAGATAATTGGAAATTAAAATTTGAAAAACTATAATTTAGAAGTATATAAAAAATATCTAATATTTAGGGATAAATTTAACAAAAGATGAGCAAGACCTATATACTGAAGACTACAAAACATTACTGAGAGACATTAAATAAGACCTAAATGAATGGACAAAGATACCACATTCATGGACTAAAAGACAATATTGTTAAGAATTCAATTCTCCCCAAAGTGATCTATAGATTCAACTTAATCCCAAGCAAAAGCTCAGCAGACTTTTTTGTAGAAACTGGCAATGCGATTCTAAAATTTACAGAGAAATACAAAGAACTTAGAATGAGCAAAAGAAAGCAGACAGACTTACATTGCCTGATTTCAGGACTTACTATAAAGCTACAGTAATCAGACAGTGTGGTATTGACATTAAGGATAATTTATTTAGATCACTGGAACAGAACAGAAAGTCTAGAAAAAAGCCCAGGCATATATAGCCAGTTGATTTTTTACAAAGGTGGCAAAGTAATTCAACAGGGAAAGGATATTCTTTTCAACATATGCTGCTGAAACAACTGGATACCCCCACAGAAAAAAATAAAAATCAACCCTTACCTCATACCATATACAAAAATCAACTCAAAATTGGCCATAGATCTAAATGAATAAGCAGAAACTATAAAACATCTAGAAGAAAATATTTGTGACCTTAGGCTAGACAAATATTTTTTAGGCAGGACATAAAAAGAATGAATCATAAAAGAACTAAATGATAAATTAGATTTGATAATAATTTAAAACTCTGCATTCAAAAGATACTCTTAAAAAAATTAAAAGGTAAACCACAGACTGGAAGAAAATATCTGCAAAACATATGTGATAACGGACTGATATCCACAATATACAAGAAACACTTAAAACTGAGTAATAATAAGACAAATGACCTGATTTTTAAAACAGGCAAAAGATCTGAACAAACACTTCACCAAAAAAGATACTACAAATAGCAAATGAGCACATGGAAAGATTTTCAACATCATTAGTCATCAGGAAAATAAAATTAAAATCATAAAATAATACAACTAAACAGTCACTATACCACGTGTACCCATTGCCTTCGAGTCAATTCTGACTTACAGAGACCCTATCGGACAGGGTAGAACTGCCCCACAGGGTTTCCAAGGCCATAAATCTTTATGTAAGCAGACTGTCACATCTTTTGCCTGCAGAGTGGCTGGATTCGAACCACCAACATTTCAGTTAGCAGTTGAGCGCTTAACCACTACACCACCAGGGCTCCTAAAACATCCACTAGAATCGTTAAAATTAATGAGACTGAAAATACGAAGTGTTCAAGAGGATGAGTAGTAACTGAATCTTTTATACACTGCTGGTGGGGAATGCAAAATGTTATATCCACTTTAGAAAAGTTTGGAAGTTTCTTATAAAGGTAAACATACTTACCAATGACCCAGCAATGGTCCCATTTCTAGGTGGTAAATATATGAAAACATACGTTCATACAAAAACTTTACTCACGTGTTCATAGTACCTTTATTAATAACAGCCCCAAACCAGAAACAAGCCAAATGTTCATCAACTGGTGAACGGAAAAATAAGCTGTGTTCTAACAATTCAACCGAATATTACTGAGCAATAAACAGAAACTACTGATGCATCCAACAACCAGGATAAATCTCAAAAGCATTATGGTAAATGAACGAACCTATATCAAAAGACTAAATACTGTATGATGCAATTTATATAAAATCCTAGAAAACTACAGTGACAAAACACATATGAATGATTACTAAGAGTCAGAGGTGGGTATAAGAGACTGATACAAGGAAACTTTTTGGGGTGATGGAAATGTTCTAAATCACGATTGCAGTGATGATTAAATAACTGTATAGATTTGTCAAGAACTGAGAATTATACACTTAAAACTGTAATTTTATTACTGGTAAATTATACCTCCATAATGTTGATTAGAAGTCCCTGGGTAGTGCAAATGGTTAATACACTCGGCTGCTAATCAAAAGGTTGGAGGTTCGAATCCAGCCAGAGGGATCTTGGAATAAAGTCCTACTGATCTACTTCCAAAACATCAGCCATTGAAAACCCTATGGAGCACAGTTCTACTGTGAAACACACTGGGTTACCATGAGTTAGAACTGACGCACTGGCAACTGGTTTTAATGCTGATTAAACAAAAAGTACTCCTCCTACTAAGTTCAAATCCTGTTTAGAGTATCCAAGTCTAATTAAAAACACTGAGAGGACACTATAGACTTTCTTATGCAATTATGGTAGGGTTTTAGGATGTTCAAAGAGTAGAGGCCATGGAACAATGGCTAACACAAAGCAGTCCCACAAGGGTCTATGCAAAGAGTCAAATATAAGTCATTAGTGCCACTTCTAAGCTACCTTGTTTAGAATTACTCTTTTTGATGAATAACCTATTAAAAAGAAACATTAGGAAAAGAAAAGAAGCATTACCAAGACAAAACACGAATCTAGAAATCCAGAGTAACTTACATTTTCACATAGTTCCTTTGGTTTGAATGATAAAGACCATCTATTCTTTCTTTGGGAGAAAGGACCTGGAGCTCTGCTCCCATAAAGATTTACAGCCTAGCAAACTCTATGGGGCAGTTCTACTCTGGCCTATAGGGTCGCTGAGTCAGAACTGACACAATGGCACACAACAACTGTTTCTTTGAACTGGGCTGTCACGAAATCAAGCTTAAAGGTGTTTATTAGGTATGAGCCTACAAACTGAAGGAAAGAGTGCCTACCAACTCTTTTCAAGTCTATTTGTAATGTATAGAACTCCACCAAAGTACAGTTTTTGCTTACTAGTATGACAGTTTGAGTTGTCTACAGTAGACAGGACAAAATTGGAAGACAAAGATCAGATCACAGATCTCAAATCCAAAATCAATTCTGCATTCAGGTGGCCCAAAGACATGTCATTTTTGTCATCTAAACTGACCTGCAAACTGAACTCAGCACAAATACTCAACACATGCTAACGGAAGTCCTAAAGTGGTTATGGTCTGGGGTTAAATAAGGTCACACACAACAACTGCCAAAACAAACATCAAATTTTATGTTATGTGTGGAAGAGAAAGCCATCGTCCAATTCACTGTGAATGAACTGTGCAGTCTGACTGGGGCTACAGCTCTGTCAAACACAGTTGTTAAAATGTTAATAGTTATGCCTATAATTGATAAAATCAGAAAATCCCTGGCAGTGTAACTCCACAGATGGAGATCAAGTAATTCACCTAAAGCTGGGGGAGCAGCGTTATAAAGAAACAGCACTAAAAGAACCTTGGGGACCAAAAAAAGGAAAGGAAAAAATAAGTTCAAAGGTCACATGCCCAGAACAGGAAAGAATATGGGTACTTTAATGAACGTCTATGTACGATCTAGGGAGCAAGTTATGAGTTAAAGCCCAGATGAATCTTAGGAAGGCAATTTCCATATCAGACATAAAATGAATAATAATGATAGTCATAGCAGTAGTAAACTCTTATACAGTGCTTCCTATTTGCCAAACACTAGTTCTAAGAACTTTAACTATATAAATTTATTTAATCCTTACAACAACGTTGGGAGGCAGGGAAACCACTACCTATCTCCATTTTACAGAGATGGGGAAACAGGCTCAGGGAGATTAGGTAACCCCCCTTGTAACCCAGCTAGTAGAGAGCACTGCCAAGAGATTCACATGCAGGCTATCCTCCATTTCCAGAATTCTTGCTCTTACTTGTATTACACTGCTTGTCTTTGGAAAATAAAATTGTTTTCCTAGGAACCAAGAAGGTTAAAAAGAATTGTTCTAATCGTGGACTAGACTCAAGAGCAATATTACAAAGAACTAGTAAGAAATGAGGAAAAACCTTGAACATTTATTAAAAACCTACCATGTGTCAGGTATTTTACATTTTAGCAAAGTAGGCAGTTAGCTACAACAAAGCAAATTATCAACCTCAAAATTCACAATAAAATGTTCTAAAAAATCTTAGAGTCTACAATGTTGTTGTTGCTGTTAGGTGCCATCGAGCCAATTCTGACTCACAGCAACCCCATGTGACAAAGCAGTGCTGCCCCACAGGGTTTTTCTAGGCTTTAAGGGAACAGACTGCCAGTTCTTTCTCCAGCAGAGCTGCTGGTGGGTTTGAACTGCCAACTTCTGGGTTAGCAGCAGAGTACTTCACTGCTCTGCCACCAGAGCTCCTTACCCTTTGCAATTATTCCTACTTTACATAGGAATATAATGCTCAGAGAGATTAAATAATATACTTAGGGTCCAAGCTAGTAAACAGTAGAGCTAGGATTTAAAATCAAACCCATCTAAGTCTAAAACCTATACACTTTTACTCTATAGCAAGTGTCCCCGGATTGAATTATCTTCCCCCAAAAATGTGTTTATCAGTTTGGCTGGGCCATGATTCCTGGTATTGTGTGATTTTCCTGTATGTTGTAAATCCTGCACCTATGATGTTAATGAGGGAGGATGGGTCGCAGTTGTGTTAGTGAGGCAGGACTCAATCTACAAGATTGGATTGTGTCCTGAGACAATCTCTTGAGATATAAAAGAGAGAAGTGAGCAGAGAGACAGGGGGACCTCATACCACCAAGAAAGCAGTGCCAGGAGCGGAGCATGACCTTTGGACCTGGGGTCGCTGCACAGAGCAGCTCCTAGTGTGGGGGAACACTGATGAGAAGGCTGACAGAGAGAGAAAGCCCTCCCCTGGAGGTGATGCCCTGAATTTGGACTTTTGGCCTACTTTACTGTGAAGAAATGAATTTCTCTTTGTTAAAGCCATCCACTTGTGGTATTTCTGTTACAGCAGCACTAGATGACTAAGACAGCAAGCTAATAGTGTTTCTAAGAACTGGAAAAATTTTTCAACTGACTTCAAATAACAAATACAAGGCACTTGGGCTCTCTTTAATATTTTAGAACTATGTCACGTTAGTTGAGAACCTGAAGTGTGAATTCTAGACTAAATCTTGTGTTACAAACCTCACACAGATTAAGCATAGCACAAGTATATTCTAAGGTCACTCATGTTGTAAAATAGTCCAACATTTTAAAATACGTATTACAGTAGACTACAGATGTGTGTGGCCTCATTGGAAAAATGGAAAAGGGAATTCTAGGGGTTCCCAGTCTTTGGAGTTGAAATCTCTCTCCCTTAGATCTCCTAGGTAGTAAATTGTAGCAGAAAGCCAGTTAGGTTCCAACAGGAACTGGGCCAGGAAGTCCTCTGAAGGATACCCTTGGTACCTGCTCGGTCACAGATCCATTAATTAAGTGTATTCTATAATAGGAAAAAAAGTGTTGATATGATTTTCTGCTGTTTATACCTTATAAAGAACAAGATATTAAAGATACTGCACTGTATTCTATAAAAACAGGATCCTACTCATAGCGAGATCTATTGAGCTGATCCAGCTATGTACCATTTTATTTAACCTTGGAACCAAATGTATACATTTATAAGATGGCTAAGGTTTAAGAAAGTTGTCATTGTTGTTAGGTGCCATCGTAGCCTGTATCTAATTGGCCATCTCAAAACCATCAGCCTAGATTTGCTAAATTATGATTTATCCAAACTGAATTAACCAGGGATAAATGATTTTAAAGAAAACTAAGGGAATGGCTGAGGCCTTGAGAGTTTAAAACTATACTTCCAATTAAAAATTTTAAAGTGAGTTAAAAATACCCAAAACTTCATCAACATCAAGTTCTAAAACCATTTACTAAGAACTCAATACATGCACTTAAAAAGTATACAGTATAAAAGGGGACAAGGATTATCAAATATAAAACATGTTTAAAAATACAAAAATGCATAAACCCAATACATTTAAATGTTCATAGATAAAGATAATGATGTTGATACACGAAGATATTTTGGTTGATATATAATAAAAAATGGATTCCCAGAATCAGTTGAAAACTATTTAAAGCAGAATAAATTTAAGTTTTCTATCAAACTTTTCCCAGTCATATGTTTTGGGCTGTAATCATAAAACAAAATTTACTGACACATTTTAAAAAGCATATATAAGGTTATAAGAAGTAATCATCTGGACAATTTGATTAACCTCTTCAAAACTACACAAATTTGCGTGCAAAACTTTCTTTTGAAATTTGCTTGCTATTTCATCTTAAGTGAGCACTAAAACATTTTAGAATATGGATCAGCATACCTAGAAAGCAAAATATATTTCAATCAAAATCCACTACTAGGACATAATTTGGATAGGGGCTGGGTAATAGTTTGTCTCTTCTAAGCAACAGTTTTCTTCATTGTTGTTGTTACTCTTGTGTGCCATCAAGTCGATTCTGATTCATAGCGACCCTACAGAACAGAGCAGAACTGCCCTATATAGGGTTTCCTAGGCTGTAATCTTTATAGGAGTAGATCGCCAGGTCTTTTCTCCCACAGGCCAACGGTGGGTTTCAATCACCAACCCTGGTTAGCAGCCAAGTGCTTAACGACTGAGCTACCAGGGCTCCTTTGTTTTCTTCATAAAGTGTATAAAATAATAATGTACATCTTTTTTAAAAAAAAAATTAAGAGAATAATTTCCCTTAAGGCCAAAGATAAGATCTTATTCATTTTCACATCCACAATCTCAAGCCATATAAAGCACTTAATAAACATTGTCGACAGCTTCAAAGGAAACTGTTTATAAAGTTTCATAATCTAATTTCAATTTATTCTTACCCACTCGAATAAACTGGTTCCCTGAGAACCAATAACAGGAATACTCTGTTAGCCTATGTTTACCCTGTTTTCTTGAAGTTAAGACTTCTTTTCTTTAAAAAATGCTATTAATTCAGGTTTCAAAATTCCCAACCGACTGTACCCCCAATCAGTTTATATACATGGTATGTAAAGATAAGTTTTCCACTTACCATATAGTTACCATAGGCATGATCAAACATTTCCAGTACTTGATTCCTAATTTTAAAAGAGCAGAAATAGAAAAAATTAAGTAGATTTTACTACCTTTCAAAAGGTTAATGCTTCCTCATAAAATTACACCAAGAAAATTTTAGTTAGAGGGGGATATAAACAGAGCGAAGAAACACATCATGAACTTCCATGAACTCACCACACAGAGCTGGGCCAGTCTTTCACTATTCCTAGTCATTTATATAAATTCACTTGATAACTTTTTCTAAGAAAATTGCCAAACGATCCATGTTATACAGAGTGAAGCAAATCTGACGCTGAAAAACTATTCCTCTTAACACAATTATTTAACGTATCTGTTTTGAGAGAGAAAATGTTGCTGTAGAGCCCCAAAAGAAACAATTATTGATACTATTTATTGCTTATATGTATAAGCTTATATAGTATAAGCAACAATATAATTTCATATCTATATGATGTATATAGATATGAAATAACACTCTACATCAAATTTCTGCTTTCCCCCTTCAAACAATAAAATCACTAATGTCTAATGTAAGTACATATTTATTAATATATAGTTTGTCACATTTTCAAATAACATGTTTTATGATATACTCACTGCTCCTCTGAGAAATTCTCAAAAGTCAAATAAATAGTATTCACTGCTAAAATGAGAAAACTAATACATGAAGAGATTTGTGTGTTCTGGCTAACTGTTTCCCAAAATCCCCAAGATGACTGTTTTAAATTGGAGATTTCCGATCCGTACACCAGATTCACTGAATCAGTAGCTCTGAGGTTGGGATCAAGGTGCTTTCAATTAGTACCCTCGAATTTAGGGGCATGAGGGCTACAGGGAAAACTACAGAAGTTAATGCTATGACTGTGTTGTTGTTGTTGATCACTGAGTCTGTTCGACTCAGCGACCTACAGGACAGAACTGCCCCATAGGGTTTCCTAGGCTGTAACCTTTATGGGAGCAGATCGCCCCGGCCTTTTCTCCCACAGGGCATCTGGTGGGTTCAAACCCCCAACCTTTCAGTTAACTGCCAAGGGCTTTAACCATTGTTCCACCAGGGCTCCTTAATGTTATGACTAGGCAAGGCCAAATCACTCAATAACAGCAAAGGAAAAATACCTTGATAATCTTTTATCAGCTCTTACTGTTCCCAAAATTCCAATCACTAATGGCAAGAATCGAAGAATGTATTAAAGAACATGGCTGGCTATGTTTTTATTTTGGCTTATGTTAAACTACAATTGTCATTCTAAAAACTGCAATCATGGATGATTAAGTTGGTAATAAGAAAGCTCCAAAAAACCAAACCAAACCTGTTCCTGTCTAGTTGATTCCAACTCACAGCGACCGAACAGGACAGAGTAGAACTGCCCCATGGAGTTTCCAAGGAGCAGCTGGCGGATTCGAACTGCCGACCTTTTGGTCTGGAGCCATGGCATTTAACCATTGCACCACCAGGGCTCCATAATAAAGCTAGCAGACAGAAAAAAACTAATTTTCAGATCCTGGCTATAATGACCAGCAAAATCAAGTAAACTCAAACTTGTGAAATGAATAAACTGAACCCTGACAATCTTTTCATTAATACTAACCATCTAAAAATATCTAAACATTAAAAACAAGATCTTGGCACCATTTTGTGGAAACATTAATTCATGTGTTTACATGTATGACAGAATATGGATCAAGTCATCTCAGAAATTAAGGACATATTTTAGGGAATCTGTCTAGACAGTTATTATATCAGATAATAAATATCTCCCAATTAGCCAGCTATATAAGCTTAAAAAAACAAAAAGGTTAAATGTCCCTTTTGAACACTGATATCAACAAAAAGAATATAGAAACTCCTATTTTTCCTCCCCCTGAAATAGAATTAATACAATATTATTGCAAAGAAGTATAATAAATTCCTGTAATTGGTAAGGGTAGTGCCTAGACATGTGTATTACAAATGACAGCAGAACTTCCTGTAATTGTTAAGGGTAGTGCCTAGACATGTGTATTATAGCTTCAACTTGCTAACCTAACTTTGCAAGCATTCATTTTCAAAATTATGAGTAAATCATGATTGCATACGAGGTCACACTGTTTTCCAGTCCTTACATTTATGCAGCATATAATCAGCAAATTTCACACCACATATTTAAAAACAGAGATATTTAATATTCAGTTGCTCTTCCTTGGAGTCCTGGTGATGCTGTGGTTAAAAGCTCAGGCTGCTAACCAAAAGGTTGGCAGTTCGAATCTACCAGCCACTCCTTGGAAACTCTACGGAGGAGTTCTACTCTGTCCTATAAGGTCACTATGAGTCAAATCAACTCAATGGTAACAGGTTTGTCAGCGGTTCTTCAATGATCCTCTCTGTGTTTTCTGTTTTCTCCCCGTCTGGAACTCCAATCACTCGTAAATTTTTGCTTTTGATTGTATCCCACATAACTCTCAGGGTCTCTTCATTTTTCTTTGTTCTTTTTTCTGAGTTTTCCTCAGAGTTGTAGCCAAGTGTTTGTCTTCAATTCCACTGATCCTGTCTTCCACGGTTTCAAATCTGCTTCTCAGCCCTTCTATGACGCCATCCATTTCTGAAATCTTGTTGTTTATCTTTTGGATTTCTCATTGTTGCTTTGTAGAATTTCTAGTTGTGAATTTATTTTGGCATTTTGTTCCTGTATTATTTTCCTGAATTCTTCCATTTTTTTCTCTGTATTTTCCATGAATTTGTCTATTTTTTCCTCATTTTTGTCTGCTTTTTGCTTCAGCTCTTGGAGAATTCTGAGTATTAGAGATTTGAATTCCCTATCAGGTAGTTCTAGTGCCTTTTCTTCCACTGGAAAGTCATCTGGTGTTTTATTTTGGACGCCTACTGGAACCATCCTGTCCTGTTTTTGTAAATATTTTGATATCGTCTGCTGTCTTCGGGGCATTCAGTAGTTATTTTTCTCATTTATTGATTGTAGATTTGTTTGTTCCACCCCTTTTCTTTTAAATTTGGCTATGTCTGAGCAGGCAGGCTGTGTGTTCTTTGTTGTTTGCTTGTCTGTGGGCACAATACTTTTTGCCTCCTTCTCCAATTGGCAGGGTCAGTCACTCAGATATGGTACGGCAGGGCAGGTCTAGCTGAAGAGGAGTTACTGGGACAGGTTGTTTGTGGCACTTACTACAGCCACCAGGACAGGTCGGTAATCAGTGCAGGGCAGGTTCCAGTAGGCCGTGCCTGTGCTGCTTGGTGGTATGATGTTAAGCGCACAGTGTAGGTAGACAGGATGTCGCAGGGAGATTGTTATGTGTGGAGCTAAGAGGGATATGGGAGAGAGGAGAGAGGAACAGGAGCCAAAAACATACAAACAAAAAAGAATACTAGGGGAGCTAGCTGTTGGGGAGTGGAGAGATGAGATACTATGAAATAGAGAAAAACAAAAAGGGGAAGAGGGAGAAAAAAAAAAGAAAAGAATGAATAAATAAAAATTGGAAAGGTTAAAGAACAGCAAAGCTCCCAGGGATCCTACCGGTGCGGCTACGAGGTCTGGGGAAGTTGTTCTCACGTGTTGCAGTACAGCCTGGCTAGAAGGTGTACAGGTACACAATGCCAGGTATTCAGGGAACAGAAAGAGAAGGAAGATATAGAGAGACAAGAAACTGAGTAATGAAGAAAGACAAAAAGGGAAAAAGAGGGAAAAGAAAACAAAACAAATTTAAAAAAAAGAACAAGAAAAGCCCCCCAAAAAACAGAAAAAAAAACCAACGAGAAAAGAAATGCCCTCAGGGATCCCTCTGCACATCTGTGTAAGCCGAGGGGGTAGTTTCCAAGCCACACAGCACTGCCTGGCCAGAACGGGCTCCCAACTCAAGAAAAGGAAAAGAAAATAAACAAACAATTCAAAATAAACAAACAAAAGCCCTGGGATCCCACCAGCGCAGCCGCCCAGACTGGGAAGCCGCTCCACACTCAAACGGAGCTCCACAGCCCCTCAGGAAGAAGCAAAGATGGTGCATGGAGCCAGGTATTTGAGCAAAAGGAGGGGGAGGTGGTGAGAGGTAAGGAAGAAATCAAAAAAAGCAGAAAAACAGCAACACCAGCAGCCAACAAATGGCACTCAGAGAGCCAGCTAGTGCAGGCTGGTGGAAGCCAAGCAGCCGGTGCCTCCCGGACAAGAGACTGTGGTCCGCAGGAAGCAGAGGAGGCCAAGTGTGGGTGAAGAAGGGTAGGGGGTGGGAAAGCGTATATAGCAAACTACTGGTTGTTTTTTCTCCCGCTGGAAGCTCCGTGAAGCTGCTTTCTTGTACCCCGTTTGCTGGTCTCCGATAGCAGTCCAAGATGGCGGATCCGTGCTGCGTTAGCTGATAGGGGACCTCTGCATGAATATCTCCTCGCTCTCCGTTCTGTCAGTTTTCTCACTCTATTTGGTGCTTGGCTGAGTCCTTTATCTCTTCATTTGATGTTTTAGGGTTTCAGGATTGTTGTTTTCTCTGTTCAGCTTAGTTTTTCAGATCTTTGCCATGGAGGGATGGCGTGGTGCTTCTGCCTAGAGCGCCATTTTGCCGGAAGTCCCCTCAATGGTAACAGGTTTGGTTTTTGGTTTCACTTTTCCTCACACATACTGTAAATCCTAACAAAACTATATTTAAATGCAGAATGGCAGCATTATTAAACATAAAAAAAGTTTGCATTAGGAAAACACATACTGAATAAATATATATTGGAAATCACATCCACAGTCCAAAATTGTCTTTCTTCATTTTAAAGTAATTTCTGCAAGTCATCTTTTTCTAAAGTTACTTGCCTGCCAACCATGCTACAGAAATTGGACTATTTTAGACTTCTTCTTCTTTTTTTTTTTTTTAATGAAAAGGTAACACTGTGGCACAAATGGTTAAGTGCCTGACTACTAGCCAAAAGGTTGGTGGTTCAAACCCATTCAGAAACACTGGAAGACAGACCTGGCGATCTGAAACGTCAGAGCCCAGAAAACCCTATGGAGCAGTTCTACTCTGCACACATAGGGTCGCCATGAGGTCAAACTGACTCAATAGCAACTGACAACAACAGAACAACACCATTTAAAAAAGAAACAACAATGTACTCCAAGGAGGATAAGACTACACATATGACCAGGTAAATAATGCCACAAACTATAAACTGGGAGCAATCTGAACAACAATTACCATGACAATTCCAGTCTTTACTGTTTGTCTTGGGAGATAGGGAAAGAGGTGGGGCATTTTCTGATTTTTATCATAAATCATTATTTAGGCAAAAAAACACAGTTAAACCTAATGAATCGGAGTTCAGTTTCCTGAAAATTCCCAGAGAGGGAAAGCAGGCATGTAATTGCGTATGTGTGGTTTACACCTTTAGACTCTTAACTCTAGACTAAGGCAATCTAAATTAACAAATCTAATCATTGTAATTTTACTTTCTTAAATGATCTCAAAACTTGAGCAGTAATGTCAAGTCAATTTGGTTGGACTTTTCCAGTTAAAAATTAATTTCAGTCAAAAGTGAGTTATCCAATGACTTTTTTCAATTAAACATTTTAAATAAAGAAAAGGGAGTGGTGGTCAAATAAGACACTTGCTGTCCTTAAAAGCTGTTTCTTTTCCTTTCCAAATGCTATGGAAGTGTAGCATACTGAAGAAAACATAGGCTCTGGGGTCAGACACTTACTAGCTCTGTAACCTTGAGCAAGTCAACCTTGAGTTTCAAATTCATCTTCTGTAAAATGGGGCTGCATCCACCTCATTAAGAAATGCTGAGAATTATAGAGCTAGCATATGGAAAGTGCCTGGCACACAGTAGGGTATTCAGTTAAAAAAAAAAAAGTTATAAATGCTATATTAAATTAGTAAGCAATTTTTTAGCAATTAAAACTTAAGACAATTAATTATTAGGGCTTGTCATTTTGTTTTGATAGCTGATACTTTTATTTCTTTATCTTTTTTCCTCCCAAAAACCTTTATTGCTGTTTTATTTAAAAATAAATACGGGTCTCTTGCAACAATTTAAACAATAAGAAAATATATATAGTAAAACATGATGGTCCCACTCCTCTCCATCCTCACCCAATGATGTAATTATTTTTCCACTTTTTTCTGGACTTAGACAATGTTTTTCTATTTAAAAAAATATGAGATTGTACTATATCTATTATTCTGCAACTTGCATATTCTTTTCCTTGGGGTTATAGCCTGGATAGCCTTCCGGTGATCTACCTCATTCTCTTTAAAGTTTGCATATTATTCTATAATATGCACGTACCATATTCAATTATTTCCCTCCAAGGAACAGTTCCATTCTTTCAAAATGCACTTCCTTGTACACCTATCTCCACATTAACAGTGCTCTTATTTTTGTAAGGTAAACTCCCAGATACGGGAAAGATGACTCAAACAGTATGTACAATTTAAATTTTAATAGACATGATCAATAAATTACAGTAATTTACACTCCCACCAAGTGTTTCCTCACATCTTAACTAGCCAATAGTATCCATGAGTCTTTATTTTCATTAATCTGATGGGCAAAATCCAGTTTAATGTTTTAATCTTAAAAATGAAAAAAAAATATGAATACTACTCACTCATACTCATAGTACTTCTATGAGTATGCGAGTAGTATCCACGTTTTATTTTCACTAATCTGATGGGCAAAATTTAGTTATTTTATTGTTTTAATCTGCATCTCTCACATTTGTGAAGTAGAGTAACTTTCCATGTTTAATGACTACTTGCATTTCCTCTTCTGTTAATTAACTGTTCATACCTGTTATGGATTGAATTGTGTTCCCCCCAAAATATGTGTTATAAATCCTAACCTCTATGCCTGTGGTTATAATCCCATTTGGGAATGGGTTGTCTTTGTTATGTTAATGTAACAGGATTAGTGTAGGATTCGAGTCAATCTCTTCTGAGATACAAGCAGTCCCCGGGGCTACGAATGAGATCCATTCCTAAGTGTGTCTTTGAGAATTTGTAGGTAAGTCGTAACAGGTGCATACGTTCTTATTCAGCCTTACTTTACTGCAAGAAGGAGCCCTGGTGGCACAGTGGTTAATAGCTCGGCTGCTAACCAAAAGTTTGGTAGTTCTAACCCACCAGCCATTCCTTGGAAGCCCTACAGGGCAGTTCAACACTGTCCTGGAGGGTCGCTATAAGTCTGAACAGACTTTACAGCAACAGGTTCGGTTTTTGTTTTTTGTTTTGGTTTAGTGTAAGAAAAGTCTCAAAGACTTCAATGATTTAGAAGCTGCACATGCAGCAAGTGAAGGTGACTGTGATGAAGACTTTGTCTTGAGTAGGGGTTGGTTCAACCATTTCAAAGTGAAGGCAAATTTACATAACATTAAAGGACAAGTAAGAGTTGTCCTAAAGTCAGACATTTTAAACCACAAACTGCCTGAACAAAGCAAATTAAAAGCAAGCCTGCAAGAAGCAGAGAAGGGCAAAGAGAGATGCCAACCCACATGAAGATCGCCCAGGAGCAAAAAGTCAGAGACAAGGTCCTTCCTCCAGAGCCAACAGAGAGAGAAAGCCTTCCCCCTTGAGCTGGCACCCTGGATTTGAACTTCTAGCCTCCTAAACTGTGAGAAAATAAATTTCTGTACGTTAAAGCCACCCATTTGTGGTATTTCTGTTAGAACAGCATTAGATAACTAAGACAGAATTTGGTACCAAGGAGTGGGGGTATTGCTCTAAAAAAAAAAGAAAAGAAAAAAAAAACCCGTTGTTGCCACTGAGTCAATTCTGACTCATAGTGGCCCTATAGGATAGAGCTGAACTGCTCCCTAGAGTTTCCAAGGAGCAGCTAGTGAATTCAAACTGCTGACTTTTAGTTAGCAGCCATACCTCTTAACCACTGTGCCACTAGGGCTCCTACAAATACCTAAAATGTGGAAGTGGTTTTGGAATTGGGTAATGGAAGAGGCTGGAAGTTTTAAGGTGCCTAACAGTAAAAGGCTAGATTGCCTTGAAAAGACTGCTGGTAAACTCATCAGCAGTAGACTGAAGAGGACAGAAAAGAATGAAAGGAAAGAAGGCTGTCTGCGTCTTGGAATTCTACAGTCCAAAGAAGCTACATCTTTTGTTCTCCAAGAAAAGAAAAGGACCAACCCTGGAGCAGTTCACAGATCAGCAGAACTGTTGGAAGGAGCACGAAAAGCAGGGCCTTCTTCGTTCCAAAGGGTGGGACCACGGTCTCCTGAATCTCAAAGTGTGGAGCCACAGCCTCCTCAGTTTCAAAGAATCAGATCTTCACTAACTCAGTTCCAGAGGCTGCCATTTAGGTATGCCAGGATGATGGGGCCACTGCCCAAAGCTGAGGGGGCAGGGCTGCAATGACCAAGGGGCAGAAGAACAGAGCCTGCCAGGGACGAAGGGGTGGAGTTGCCACTCAGATAGACAAGAAGAACAGAGCTGCCCAAAGCCAAGGAAGCAGAGTTGCCATCCCAGTGGGCCTTGAAATAGGAGCTGAAGCCCAAGGCTGAGGGGTCTCCACCCAGAATCCAGAGGGCATGGCCAACACCCAGAGTCTGGAGGGCGGGACCATTGCCTACGTGGTCTCAGAGAATAGAGGATTATTGTCAAACTTTGAGAGCTAATGTAAATTGTTCTGCTGGGTTTTGGACTTGCTTGGTGCCCATTATCCTTTCTTTCCCTCCAATTTTTCCCACTTGTAATGGAAATGTCTGCATTGTACCTGCTCCACCATTGTACAGTTAAGTCCCTGGGTTACGAATTTAGGATTTAAGGACAATGCGTACTTGCCCTTTTATGTTAGGTAAATTCATCCTTACTTGGAAACAATGGAACCAACACCCTACTCTCCACAAATTCCTCATCACAATCACCTTCACTTGCTGCACATGCAGATTTTAAATCACTGAAAAGGCTAAATAGGAACCATATGCACCTATCCCAACTTACCTACAAATCTGACTTAAAGACACACTTAGAAACAGATCTCTCCTGTAAACTGGCGACTGCCTGTAGTTTGGAAACAGATAATTGGTAGTCTAGATTTCACAGGTTCACAAATGAGGAGGAATTTTGTCCCAGGAGGGAATACACCTAAAGTCTCACCTATATTTGATTTAGATGATTCAGAAGATGAGATTTCAGACTTGGAGTTGATTTAAGACTTTTGGGATGATGTGATGGGGTGAATGTGTTTTTCATGTGAGGATATGAATCTGGGGGGGCCAAGGGGTGGAAGGTTATGGATTGAACTGTGTCCCCCAAAAATATGTAAACTGTAACCTTTATGCCTGTGGTTATAATCCCATTTGGGAATGTGTTGGCTTTGTTATATTAATGAGATAGGATTAGTGTACAGTGTATCTTGAATCAATTCTTTTGAGATATAAAGGAGATTAACAGAAAGCTAGCAAAAAGCAGAGATGGGGGAAGAGAGATGCCAAGCCACATGAAGACTGCCCAGAAGCAGAAGCTCAAAGAGACAAGGACTTTCCTCCAGAGAGAGAAAGCCTTCCCCTAGAGCTGGCACCCTGGATTTGAACTTCTAGCCTCCTAAACTATGAGAGAATAAATTTCTGTTCATTAAAGCCACCCATTTGTGGTATTTCTGTTATAGCATCACTAGATAACTAAGACAATGCACTTTGCCCATTTTCTACTAGGTTCTTGGCTTTTTTCTTTATTCATTAGTGGGATCTCACTGTATAGTAACCATATTTACTCGGAATTAAATGCTGTAAGTATAACAATTTTATGACACTTTCAAGACTGATAAAATTACTTTAAATGAAGTGAACAGGAATACTTAATTGGGGCTTTTGAATAATACCAACAAATATTCTGTTCTATTACGAAAATGCATACAAGAAAACACTAAAACGAAACAGTAAAATGTGTAAAATTCAAGTTCCAATAAACGCTTTTCCGCTAACAGGTATAAAAACACTATTTCCTTAACTACTGTCAGATCAGCAACATTTTCCTAGCTAGGGGCTCTCTAGTGCGAGAAGTCTAACCATGCCTCCTACTAAAGGCAAGCACAGGACTCTCCCAGGCAGCGGCATGAGGTGGAGCCCCTTTCACGGGCCACTGACATGGCAGCTGCTTTGACACACCGCGGCCGGCATCAAGGAGCCCAAACATGTCACCGACAGCCCCCGAGGTCACACCGCGGGCGGTGACCCCCACCTTCTCGGACCGTGTCCACCACACCAGGGTGCTCGCGCAGCGATAGCTGTCCCAGTCGCGACAGGAAAGGGCACTGCGCTCCGGGGTAGCAATGACAGGAACCTCGCCTGTGGCCAGCAGCAAGGGAAACCCACCCCAAACTGCCAAGCACCCTTACCCAAGCTTCTGTTTCTCTTCCCTACTCATGGGTGCGGCCCCCGCCGTCCACACGGACGTGGCTGACACCAGACAGAGCGCGGCTGTCGCTGCCACCAGGCTCCATGGTGCTCGCTGGGGGACCGGAGACCCACAGCCCGGGCCGCCGCCAGCTTCGCTCATGGCCCCGCGGTTCCGCGCACGCGCAGCTGCTACGCCCGGCCGGTGGGACACATCTCCGGACTCCGGTGGCGAGAGGGCTGCAAGCCGAGCGGAGGGCGGGGTACGGAGTAACGCCGGTGGCTGCCTGCACCGAGCTGTTTCCCGAAGCCACCGAGCCGGTTCCCAGCGCCAGCGCTGCCACCGCCCTCCGCCCTCAGCAGCCGGGGAGCACCTCCCCCGGCTTTCCGGTGTCGTAGTCTAGGAAACCGCCTCCCCTAACGCTACTTCCGGGTAGGGCTGAAATGGTTGAGCAGCACCAATGACGGCCTGATCGGAGCGGGGCTAGCTCCGGCAACAGGAGAGGGCATTGGCTGACAGAAGTGAGACGTGGACAAAAGGAGGAACTGGGGCGGGACCTCTGACTTCGGCCCTCCTCAGCCGAGCGATCTTGCGACCTAAGGACTACTCGTCCCAGGGTGCACTGCTTCCTCCCGGTTCTCCCGACTCGGAGCAAACGGAGTCGGAGCCGCCCGGCTAAACTTCCACGCCGGGGGGCGCGCTGCACCCTGGGACATATGGTCCCTCAGAGGGTCACTTCGATCCCTGGGATCCCTCGTCCCCCGGCGTCGTGCAGTCAGCCCTCCGCCGTGGGCTGCCGAGTCCTGGGCAGACAATCAGCTATTTATTCCTCCTCCTGCGAATGACGTTTCCCTGAGAGCTAGCAGGATGAGGCTCACGTGTCCCCAGGTCGGTGCTACATGCTGGAGTAGTCTCCTGCCCTCAGGGAACTCACAGAACAATACAGTACCAGCCAAACGAATTGAGTCTTTGATGGCATTGTTCTAGGGTTTTATTTACATTATCTCATATACCTTGTTGTGTTGTTGTTAGATGTCATCGACTCGATTCGACTCATAGCGACCCTGTATTCAACAGGACGAAACACTGCCCGGTCCTGTGCCATCCTCACAATCAGTCATTCTATGTTTGAGCCCATTGTTGCAGCCACTGAGTCAATCCATCACTGAGGGTCTTCCTCTTTTTTGCTGACCCTCTGCTTTACCAAGATTGATGTCCTTCTCCAGGAACTGGTCCCTCTTAGTAACATGTCCAAAGTATGGGAGAGAAGTCTCTCCATCCTCGCTTCTAAGGAGCATTCTGGCTGTACTTCTTCCAAGATTTGTTCCTTCTTCTGGCAGTCCATGGTATATATAACCTACTCAAGTCTAATAGTAAAGTAAGTACCATCATTCCTATTTTGCAAATGAGGAAACTGAGGCATAGAGGAGTAGCAAGCCCTCATCACATTGCTGGATTAGGTTCCAACAAGCCCTTGCACTTAACCACTGCTCAACACCACATAGATGAAGGCCTAATACATGATAAGTGTTAAAACAAAAATCATATTAAGCCAATAATATTGAAGTTTAATATAAATTGTGAGAATGGCGCAGAACTGGGCAATGTTTCATTCTGTTGTACATAGGGTGGCTATGAGTCAGAACTGACTCAATGGCACCTAACAACAACATTTAGTATAAAACCCATTGACATTGAGTAGATTCGATCTCATAGTGACCCTATAGGACAGAGTAGAACTGCCCCATAGGGTTTCCAAGGCTGTTACCTTTACAGAAGCAGACTACCACATTTTTCTTCCCAGAGACTTTAGAGTGGCTGGTGGGTTGGAACTGCCAACCTTTCAGTTAACCCCCCAACGCCTAACCATTAACAAATGCTTTGCAAATACATTTCAAGTGTTGTTGTTGTTAGGTGCCATTGAATTGGTTCTGACTCATAGTGACCCTATGTACAGCAAAACAAAACACTGCCCACTCCTGCACCATCCTTACAATCGTTGTTATTCTTGAGCCCGTTATTAAAGCCACTGTGTCAATCCATCTCATTGAGTGTCTTGCTCTTTTTTGCCGATGTAGCAGTTAAGAGCTACTGCTGCTAACCAAAAGGTCTACAGTTTGAATCCACCAGGCACTCCTTGGAAACCCTATAGGGCAGTTCTATTCTGTCCTATAGGGTCACTATGAGTCAGAATCGACTCAATGGCAACGGGTTTGGTTTTTTGGTTCTACTTTACCAATCGTGATGTCCTTCTCCAGGAACTAGTCCCTCCTGATAACATGTCCAAAGTACATGAGATGAACTCTCACCATCCTCACTTATAAGGAGTATTCAGGCTGTACTTCTTCCAAGACAGATTTGTTCATTCTTCTGGCAGTCCATGATATTTTTGACTAGGGAGTCAAAAATGTTCTGAAAATGAGAAAACCTTCAAAGGCTCATACCCTACGCTATCAACATTGTTGTGAAAACAAGTCCAGAACAGTGTTTTTATAACAATTTACACTAAAACTCAGCTTCCAGTCAGACCCTGAAGTTCCTGTTTATCAAAACTGGCTGCACATAGATAATTCTTCAAAAGAGGCCAATGCCTAAGGCAAAACGATCTCAAGGCTCAAGGTTCAAAAGGACATTAACGGAAAATGGCCTGAAAGGGAAAATCCCAGAAATCTGGATTCCAGGAGAATTAAAATGGTTTCTCATGAGTAATTATCTAAAGAGGTCAATGTAGGGAGAGAGCAGTGTGAGCACAGTGATTGGAGAAGGTTTATTGGAGATTAGAACTAGCAAAAGGAGCCCTGGTTGTGTAATGGTTAAGTGCACTGCTGCTAACTGGAAGGTCGGAGGTTCTAACCCACCAGCCACTCCAAAGAAGAAAAATGCACCAGTCTACTTCTGGTAAAGATTTACAGCCTTGGAAACCCTATGGGGCAGTTCTACTCTGTTCTGTAGGGTCGCTAGGGTATGAGTTGGAATTCAATTTGATGGCAATGGGTAAAATAAGAACTAGCAATGAATTTTGATGATTGAGTCCCAGGTTAACATTTGGTAAAAGGACAAGTAGTTTCCTCTTGAAAAATCTTTGTGTGTGTGTGTGTGTGTGTGTGTGTGTATGTGTGTGTAGGAGCTTGGATGTTGCCGCTCTGACCACAGCAAATCTTTACTCATCTCCTTAGCATCACTCAGCTCTCTTTCTGGAAACCTTTTGACCTGGGTTCTGTCACTTTTCATCCTCCTCTTACCACTCCCACAAGCCATTCAGGCTACATCAGCAATTCCTCTTCCTTCACCACCCCTCTCCTCAAAATACAAGTGTTCCCTTAAGGTTTTCCTTTTGTCCTTTTCTTTGTACTCTAATTATTCTTCCTTGGTGATTTCTTCTACTCATATGGATTCAACTAGCATCTCTCTGTGGTTGATTTTTAAATCATTATCTGTCCTAGACCCACACCGCCACCTCCCTCATAGAAATTTCCTTATGTCTGGCCCGTGGATAGCTCAAATGTAATATATTCCCTGTTTCAGATTAGTGCCAGTATCAATCTTTAAGTATGCCAGAATTACCTTCAACTCGTTCCCATGGTCCACAGCTAACCGATTGTCAAATTATATAGATTCTACCTCTGCTATCTTTCAGGTGACTGCCTTTCTTTCTACTCCCACTTCAGCTCCAGTTTTGGCCTTCATTGCCTCTCTCCTGAACCATTGCAATGGCCTCCTAAATGATTTCCTTGCCAACCTACTGTCCTTTACATTGCTACCAAAGTTAGCACTCAAGGACATCTGCAAACCCTCTGAAGACTTTGTCTCTCACTTCTACACTTGCCTTGCCCTCAAATCCTATGGGATAACTAACATAAATAAATTCTCATCCCATATCCTGTCTGTGCTTTTGCTCATACTATTCCCTCTGCTACCCCACTATCTCTGTCTGTGGAACACCACATTAAGGCTAGGCTCAGATTCCATCTCTACAAAACCTTTCCAAAACTTTTAGTCAGAAGAAGTTACCCTCTCCCCTGTTCTTCTACTGTAGTCTATATCTCTATTATTGCATTTTTCACAGTCTGACACATCCACAGATTTTGACCACTTGAAGTGTATTGACTTTGGCTTATTTACTTATGCATTTTCCAAAACTCCTAACAATGTGCTCTGCTGTTATAGGTGATAAAAATTGAATATACGTATTTGTGCTTCAGTGTCCTTATCTATGAAGTGGGAATAATATAGTCCCTTGATCTACTTACATGGAGGCTGTGAAAACAAGTGAGGTCATTTCTGTATGATGTTTAATTGTATCCTTTTTATGGAACTACATTGGTTCCATCCTGGATCCTCTTGGACAGCCTGAATGATGAAGGTGGCCAAATAAATAAATACCTGTGAGCTGGCATTGGCTATGGGTATAGAGAACATGACAAGCTAAAGATCAACACCAATCATCCAGTATTTGAGAACTAGGAACAAAGTAAATAGAAAAATAGTCAGGTGTATTGACTTTAAATCAGTGACTTTGATGATATTGAAATATAATTGTCAATTATTTGTAGTGGATTATTGTCAATAATCAGTTTTCTTTACCTTCCTGATATTCCAAACATCTATAAAAAGTCAAAATTGACTATTAACTATCATTGAGAACAACATACTCAAGAAAGAAAAGTACTGGCTTTTAATGTTTAGAGTTTTCTTTCTCCCCCCCCCCCTTGGTTTTTTTTTTTTAAGCTAACATTGCAGATTTAAAAAGTATAAGAACTTAGATAAGATTCTTTGTTAACTTGCTAAATAATGAGCATCTTTTTTCCCTTACTGAAACTCACTGATCTCTGCAAAACTATAAGAAGAAAAGCTGGTGTGGCCTACAAAGAATTACATTTTACCATTCCTAAGGTGGAGCCCACGGAAGGGAAAGGAAAATGTATTCACAAAGGGAATATATTCACAAAGAGAACAAATGTATTCACAAAGAGAACCCACTTTAGCCCCTTAATGGAAATAATAGACATCCTTAGCTAATTGGCAGTTTAGGAATACTAGGAAAAATTTACATTCATTATTTTGAAACCTACACACATTATTTTAGAACCTGTACACTTCATAATAAAAAGGATATAGGAGTTAATCAGCACTAGCTTGGTATTATACAGGGAGAAAAGCACTGTTGGAAAGCACTTAAAGAGAATAAGAACAAGGACTTTTAAAGAATATGGAACAGATTTCAGATGTGTAAAGCCTGTTAAAAGTAGGAAGAAATAAGAGCCATTTATAAATACCCTTTAACCATTTAAGAGTTTGTTTGCACAGCCTTTAACTATATGTGTGCTCACCTGGTGTCCTCTTTGCTTTCCTTCCAGGATATGTTAGGAGTTAGGGGAGGGTAGGAACCCTGGGTAAAACTATATGGATTCACAAACATAAGAGAGAAGCTCCAGGTTAATATGATTGCTCAGAAATAGTCTCAGGAGGCTGGGACCAGCTGTGCAAGACTGGTCACAGAGCAGCAGTTGCCCCTAAATGACTTGGATTTTTTAGTAGACAGATCTAATTACTCCTAAAACTCTAGTGTGGAATTTGAGAGTGGTAATTTTGTCATTCTTCAAATGGCTTTTCCTGTTGTCTGATAATGTGTAGAATTTACAGAACGTTTTCCTTGTTGAGAATCTAATCTGATAAACATTAAATGAAGTAAGTACTCTACCTTCACAACTCAAGACGTTAAGGCCCTAG
This sequence comes from Trichechus manatus latirostris, assembly GCF_000243295.1. Classification (NCBI taxonomy): domain Eukaryota; kingdom Metazoa; phylum Chordata; class Mammalia; order Sirenia; family Trichechidae; genus Trichechus; species Trichechus manatus. The sequence goes on from NW_004443957.1 coordinate 22,251,252, forward strand.
AAAGAGTACTTCAGGAAGAAGGTACTCAGTGAATGTTGTGGACTGACTCTCGTGTGACTGCCTGACTCACTTATCCAAATTCCAAGGAAAAGAATGGGGAATTCAGATGATTCACTACCCCACAAAAATGTCTCCAGGGCTTTTTCTACCTCTCAATCATGATTTGGGATCCTCAAAATCACTTTATTTATTTATTGTCTCACTTTTCTCAGTGACTGCCACTACCAGCTCTCTCAGGCAAGAAATTTTGCTCCTACCTCATGTCTAATGTGAAACTCACACTGTGTTTGGGTCTCTCATTTAGTAGCCATTTTCCATTTATTTCATATATTGGAAACAAAGCCAAGTCACATAGATCTTCACAAGCAAGTGCATCTTGCTTCTGGTGGCCCCTCTGCTGAATCCCCAGTAGCTCCCAGTTAGCATTTTATTTTAGTCTGGCCTTGAGATATTGATTCAGCACCATTTAGCAGCATTCCACACTTGCAGTATCGTTGTTGCTGTCCTTAGGTGCTATTGTATCGTTTTGGACTCAGAGTGACCCCATGTGACAGAGTAGAACTTCCCCATAGTCTTCCCAAGGTTGTAATCTTTACGGAAGCAGATCTTCAGGTCTTTCTCCCACAGAGCCGCTAGGTGGATTCAAACTGCCAACTTTTTGGTTAAAAGCTGAGCACCTAACCATTTGTGAGACCAGGGCTCCTTACACATGAAAGTATAGTGGCTAAGAGTTCCAGCTCTAAGCCAGCTCTGCCACTTATTGGCTATGTGACCTTAAGCAAATTACCGAATTTCTTTGTGCCTTAGTTTCCTCATTTGTAAAATGGGGATAAGAATAGTACCTCTCTTAGAGGGCCTTAGGAGGATTAAATGATTTAATTGTTCTAAGGCACTTAGGCCAGTGCCTGGCATGCAATAAGTGCTTAGTAAATGTTAGTAGTTATAGAGCATTTACTTGTGCCAGTCACTATTCTAAGTGCTTCTGTATGTATATAGCAAAGCATGTTGCTCTGATAGTGTGTGGTTTGGTTAACCATCACCTAGGCTTGGCAATCTTGGCTGTAGAATAGAAATAGTCATGGTATGGAGCTGTACAATCAGAATGCTCTATAGAAGCAAGGATGATGAGACTTGATGTCACATACTTTGGACATGTTATCAGGAGGGACCAGTCCCTGGAGAAGGACATCATGCTTGGTAAAGTAGCAGGTCATTGAAAAAGAGGAAGACCCTCAAAGAGATGGATTGACACAGTGGCTACAATGATGGGCTTAAGCATAACAACGATTGTGAGGATGGCCCAGGACCAGGCAGTGTTTCCTTCTGCTGTACATAAGGTTGCTATGAGTCGGAACCGACTCAAGGGCACCTAACAACAACAACATGGTATGGAGATAGCATAGTGTAGTCAAGGGATTCAAAAGCATGGCTTTTGTTAAAAGCCAGATCTGTCACTTTCTATCATCGTGGCTTTATGGAAATTATTTCACCTAAGCTTCCGTTTTCTCTGCTTTACAGTGGAGGAAAATAATACCACTATTCTGGGGATATGGTAAAGATAATGAGATAATATATGTAAAATATTCAGCATATCAGTTTGAAAAAAATAAGTAGTAGCTATTGATATTATCATTATTATGGGAAAGAAAGTGAAAAGAAAGGGAAGTTGCTTAGTTGAGAGTAGGATTCAAGGAAGGGGTGCAAATGCTTCACAACTCCCATGGCCTTGGTTCTACTCTTGCTCCCAACCCTGAGTCTTGTCCACTTCCTTGGCTTCCTGACCTTGCTCTGCCACTGCAGGCTTGCCTTCAAAAAATGTTAAGGAGCCCTCCTAGACCTGAACTCAAGAGACCATTGAATTCAGTCTCCATTTCTGTCATGGAGACCTTGTATGAGCTTTACAACCTTGTTCACGTATTGGTATAAACATACATACAAACACAAGATATTTTTCTCCCCTCTTAAAATTAGAAGTGGCCTCATCTGCAAGTCATATGAAGTTGTAGAGGTTGAGAAAGGAGTTGTCAGAAAATCTTTTCAGCGTTCTGTTTGCGTGACTTGCCTCAGTTTTACTTTATTTTGACAAAAGCAAAATCTTACCTCCCACTTCTGTGAGATTTAGAAAGACAGTCAGTTTTACAAATTATCTAATGAAACATGAAATTGGGATCATTAAAACGGCAGGTGCCCAGTTGATCAAGTCAAAAAAGCATTAGGTAGAGCAATCCCAGTAAATGTTGTCTCTTCATAGTAGTGTGGACCAGGAGCATCCTGATGCTCAAGGATTAAAAGCAAAAGTTACTTATGCTGTCATCTTGACATTTCTCACTATTCAGATTCAACATTCTCACTTCCTAGAAACTCCCTTTACTCCCTATTTTTTTTTTTGTTGGTTTTGTTTGTTTGTGTTGTTTTGTTTTGTATACCTAATATTATGTTTTCAGGCTTTCTTCCCCCTATCCCATAATCCTTAGATAGAGTACTCCAAACTTGTCAAAACCTATCATTTGATAAGCTCACATGTGTGCTTTCCACTAAAATATTTAGGAGTCCTTAAATATATATAAGGACTTAATATAATATGACATTAAATGTTGCTGGTCTTTTTCTCCAGCTTAAAATCACATGAAAATAGTACTTTATTTCTGTTTCTTCTCCATATGAATTGAAAGGTTTTGTTAGTGGTGGTAGCAGTGGGAGTTTTTTTCTTGTTTGTTTGTTTGCTTGGTCTTTTTTACAAGCAGAGCTTTTAATATTTTGGATGATAAGCCAGGGAAGATTTGTCACGGACAAAAAAATAGAACGAATAGTTTAGTTTCTTTCCAGATCAGTTTCCTCATGATGTCTTTAAATCAGCATACAACCTCCAAAAAACATATGATCGTACTTAAAACTTTGAGTGGCGTGACTTTAGATACCACTGCCTTTTTGGAACTGATCAAATTTTTCATGGTGCCAAGAAATGCAACAAGTACAGTTGCATTGTGCATGGAAATGTACTATTGTTGTCTACTGCTAAAGATTAATAGACTTTATTATTATTTACAGAACTATCTCTTAAGCAAATGTTATCTATAGAGACTTCCTAGTCCTTGTTTGGGGGTTTACACCCACTTTTAGCACCCTCTCTGGGCTACCTGAGCACTCCACTCTAATGTCTAATGATCCAGACAGCATTCCAAGCCCTGCTTTTTCTGCCCATCTCCTCACATCACTTTTCTTCCTACTCTTCATCCTTGCTCAACACACATGCACATGCCCACACCCCATTTGCTTTGTGCACAGTCCTGATCACTGAACTTCAAATCAGACGGCCTGGGTGCTAGACCTGGATCTGTCATTTACTCTTCTGTGCAAGCCATTTTCTCTAGGATTCGGTCTTTTGTTTTGTTTTTTAATCCACATGGCCAAGAGAAGTGGGTATAAAGTCAAGATGTGGAATCAGATTAGTGCTAAAAAGGGGAAAATAACTATAGTAAACTGACTTAAGCCAAGTTACTGACTCAAAACTACTGGCTTATTTTTTAGTAGATAGTAGTAGCAGCCAAACTATAGGACTTTGGGTGAAAGGTAACTATTCCCCCCCCACAACAACCTCATAACCAGTTTATAATTAAACCAATTCTCAGACCAATTTCTTCCAAACATACAGACATTTATTAAATAAGCATTTGTTAGCAAACAGAAACAAAGTAATATATACAACCTGTGCTGTGAGTTTGAGCAACTAGCAGGTCTCCTTTTAGGTGCTGCAACCACAGCCTTGCATGAAAGATTCACTGAGGGGGTATGAACAGTATTTAAGAGCCAGAATGATGTCACCCTTACAGTAGGCATCAGGCAACTGGTAGTCCTCCAACCCAAGCACCATCCCTAATGGTCCAAATTAGAGTCCTCACTGTTGTTATTGTTTTGTGCTGTCGAATGGATTCAGTCTCATAGCAGCCCCAGGTGAGAGAGTAGAACTCCCCCGTAGGGTTTTTTAGGCTGTAATTTTTACAGGAGAAGATCACCAGTTTTCCAAAAGGTCGGCAATTTGAATTCACCAGCCACTCCTTGGAAACCCTATGGGACAGTTCTACTCTGTCCTATAGAGTCACTATGAGTCAGAATTGACTCAACAGCAGTGGATTTTTATTTTCTCCCACAGAGCTGCTGGGTGGGTTTGAACTGCCAACATTTCAGTTAGCAACTGAGTGCTTAACCATTTCACCACCAGGGCTCCTTAGACTCCTCTCCAGCTTCTTATAACCTGTCTGTGCAGAGGTAGAATTGCCTCTAAAATATTTTAGCCCATCCATCTTTAAAAATCACTAATTCTACCAATGAAAGCCTATCTCTAACACCCATTATGATGACTCAGAAGCCACTAACAATCACAGTGGAAATTCATTTTTGACATTGATTATACTAAATTGAAAGATTTTTTGTATTAATCTAGATAAGATTGCTTAACACAGAACTGATTGACATTCAGCCATTTCAGGAGGTAGCATATGATCAATAACCATGGTATTGAAGGAAGAAGTCCAAGTTGCACTGAAGGCATTGGCAAAATGCAAGGCTCCAGAAATTGACAGAATACCAATTGAGATGTTTTAACGAACGGATGTAGTGCTAAAGGTGCTCATTTGTCTATGCCAAGAAATTTGGAAGACAGCTACCTGGCCAACTGACTGGAAGAGATCCATATCTGTGCCCATTCCCTAGAAAGATTATCCAACAGAATGCAGAAATTATCAAACAATATCATTGACATCCCACACAAGTAAAATTTTGCTAAAGATAATACAAAAGCGGTTACAGCAGTACATCAACAGGGAACTGCCAGAAGTTGAAGCCAGATTCAGAAGAGGATGTTGAACCAGGGATATCATTGCTGATGCCACATGGATCTTGGCTGAAAGCAGAGAATACCAGAAAGATGTTTACCTGTGTTTTATTGACTATACAAAGGCATTCAACTGTGTGGAGCATAACAAAATATGAATAACATTGCAAATAATGGGAATTCCAGAACACTTAATTGTGCTCATGAGGAACCTATAAATAGACCAAGAGGCAGTTGTTCAAATAGAACAAGGGGATACCGCATGGTTTACAGTCAGGAAAGGTGTGCATCAGGGTTGTATCCTTTCACCATAGTTATTCAGTCTGTATGCTGAATAATCCAAGAAGCTGGACTATATGAAGAAAAATGAGCATCAGGATTGGAGGAAGACTTATTAACAACCTGAGATATGCAGATGACACAATCTTGCTTGAAGAAAGTAAAGAGGACTTGAAGCACTTACTGATGAAGATCAAAGACCAAAGCCTTCAGTATGGACTACACCTCAACATAAAGAAAACAAAAGTCCTCATAACTAGACCAACAAGCAACATCATGATAAATGGAGAAAAGATCAAAGTTGTCAAGGATTTCATTTTACTTGGATCCACAATCAATGCTCATGAAAGCAGCAGTCAGGAAATCAAACGACATATTTTATTGGGCAAATATGCTGCAAAAGACCTCTTTAAAGTGTCAAAAAGCAAAGATATTACCTTGAAGACTAAGGTGCACCTGACCTAAGCCATGGTATTCAATCACTTCATGTGCATGCCAAAGCTAGACAATGCATAAGTAAGACCAAAGAAGAATTGATACTTTTGAATTATGGTGTGGGCGAAGAATATTGAATATACCACGGACTGCTAGAAGAACAAACAAATCTGTCTTGGAAGAAGTACAGCCAGAATGCTCCTTAGAACCGAGGATGGTGAAACTTTGTCTCACAGACTTTGGACATGTTATCGGGAGGTACCAGTCCCTGAAGAAAGACATCATGCTTGGTAAAGTAGAGGGTCATTGAAAAAGAGGAAGACCCTCAATGAGATGGATTGACGCAGTGGCTGCAATAATGGGCTCAAATATAGCACCGATTATGAGGATGGTGCAGGACTTGCAACATAAGGGCACCTAACAACAACATTTATAAGATGCAATGATAGAAGGAAGAAGATTAAGACCAATATTATATGGAAATTAATCTATGTTTTTGACCATGTTTGCCCAGGGACATTTATACTGAGTAAATTTGGTGTCTGCCTCCGTTTATACTTGTCCTGGAAACACTAAGGGGAAAAATTTTACCATAGAAAATCACACCTTTGGTGTAGAATTAAGTTTGCCAGTTACTTGTAGGGCCTAATTGAAAAACACTCTCCTAGGATGCATTGACATTTTACTTGAAGAGCATTCCATTTTCAGGCAAAACCAAAATCTTTTATCACCACCATGAATCGTTTTCTGACATGATAAAGACAGCTGTCTGTGGATATGTATGAATTGAGAAACGCGAGTGTTTTCTTTTTTGAGGGTTCACCGTAGTGCTGCCCTGTGACCCAGTAGTGAGCAAGCCTTCAGAACTGAGGAGACTACAGTACTATTGTGTGAGGCAAAGGCAGCCAGCTCTCTGTCACCCGTCACCCCATGATTGAGTTGGCACACATCAGCCAATAAGAGAGTGTTGGTCATTATTTCTCACGGCCCCCTCCCTGATGTTTGCTACTCTTTGGAGTTTCTGCACCAAGGTTAAGCTGCAGCCATTCACATACTCTTCTGACCTCTGACATTGCCTGAGGTCTTGCCAACAGTGGGCTCTCACCAGTGACTGGCAGCAGCGTCAGAGAGAGAGCATTTGGAGAGGCCAGCAAAGCCAGCTGAACAACCTGGAATTCTATGATTAAAGTTAACTCTTTGTAATGTGTCCTATACTTGGTTGGAGCTAATCTCTTTCTTCAAATTCTGAGAGTTTTTTTTTTTTTTTTTTTGGAAGGGTAATGAGTGAGAGCATGGAGAGACAACCACAAAGTAGAATTGGTACCCATGGTCTTAGATGGCAAATAAGTACTTTCAGTAGGGAACCTTCAAAACGTATAGCGTTCTAGACGTGCGAAATTTATTCTTGTTTGATGCTAAATTGTATATTTCCTTATAATCTTTCTCAGGACTGAGAAGTAAAAATTTTCCAGTAAAATCATTTCTTACCAATTTATTATCCATCTCAAATAATCAAAACTTGCCACAGAAATTCCTTTTGAAAAGTACCAAGAATTTGTGCAGACATTATTTTAGGGCAGATTCTTCTTGTAAATAGCTGTGAAAGTACAACTTTTAGTTGTTATTTGCTAAATTAATACTCAGTATGTATCAAGTATTTAATAAATATTTACTGAATGAACGAATAAAATTCCTGAAAGACAGGAATGTGGGTAATGTACTAGTGATGAAATCTTTTAAGAGCTTCAGCACTGTAGATTAGTAGTATGTGGAAACTTTGTCAAATTTTATAATTGAGTGTTTCAACTCCTGTCTACATCTTGAAATCACCTACTAGGCATTGGTGGTGGTGTGGACAGGGTGGGGATCAGGGGAGCATTTAGAGCTGAGAGGACAGATGTTGTCTTTATCTCATTTTCCAAAGGGGAAAATTCTTTTCTTTCCTAATCAAAACATGATCATAATCTCCCTTTCTTCTTGTTAGAACTGTAAGAAAAAATGGCTAATATTTAATGAGTGCTAGCTATAGGATTGCTATGAGTCAGAATCGACTTGATGGTAACAGGTTTTTTTGGTAGCACCATTCTGGACCCCTGGTGGCCCAGTGATTAAGAGTTTGGCTGCTAACCGAAAGGTCAGCAGTTTGAGTCCACCAGCCGCTCCTTGGAAGCCCTATGGAGCAGTTCTACTCTGGCCTGTAGGGTCACTATGAGTTGGAATCGACAGTAACGGGTTTGTTTGTTTGTTTGTAGCACCATTTTGGGTGCTTTCTGCCTATAATTTATTTTTATCCTTATAGCACTTCCATGGGGTAAATACTATTACTATCCTCATTTTCCAGATGAGGAAAATGAGGCACTGAGAGGCCCCCGGCATCCCAGCAATTGAGTGGCAGAGCCAGATTTCAAACCCTCTCAGTCTGGACCCAGAGGCAGCAGCATTCCACCAGTCATAACCTTGCCTCACTAGTAACTTTATAACAACACTTGTGACAATATTTACTTGACTTATAGGACTTTTGACACTGTCTGTAAATGAGTTTTTTATTATTAAAAACATTCATTAACTCAACACTTACTCTTCTCCTCCCCGACAGAGGCACAAAATTGAGTATTCAGAGTCTGTAGACCCATCTCTCTAATAGGAGAGATAAGATATGCACACAAGTCATCATCAAATGAAGCAGAAAATCAGTGCCATCAGAGAAATGCAAATGAGGAGCTAAGGGAGTTCAGGGAGACAAAGTTCCAGTTTTAATGACTTAAAACTCCGAAGATTGTCCCATGTTCTTGAGTATCCATTGTAAATAGCTACTATGTATGAACTGTGATGAAATCTTTGATGGTGTCTGTCTTAGTCATCTAGTGCTGCTATAACAGAAATACCACAAGTGGATGGCTTCAACAAAGAGAAGTTTATTCTCTCACAGGCCAGTAGGCTACAAGTCCAAATTCTGGGTGTCAGCTCCAGGGGAAGGCTTTTTCTTCTCTGTCAGCTCTGGAGGAAGGTCCTTGTCATCAGTCTTCCCTTGGTCTGGGAGCATTTCAGCGCAGGAACCTCAGGTCCAAAGGACACGCTCTGCTCCCGGCACTGCTTTCTTGGTGGTATGATGTTCCCATGTGTCTCTGCTCGCTTCTCTCTTTTATATCTCAAAAGAGATTAACTTAAGACACTAGACAATCTTGTATACCTCATCAGTATAACTGCTGCTAATCCATCTTATTACATCATAGTGATTGAATTTACAACACATAAGGAAATCAAGTCAGATTACAAAATGGTACACAATTATACAATACTGGGAATCGTGACCCAGCCAAGTTGACAGATATTTTGGGGGGACACAATTCAATCCATGACACTCCACCCTTTGGCCCCCCCAAATTCACGTCCTTGCAACATGCAAAACATATTCATCTCATCATATCATAGCAAAAGTCTTAACTCCAAGTCAAAAATCTGAAAATTCCTCTTCATCTGTGAAATCTAGAATGCAAGTTATCTGCTTCCAAAGGTACTAATGGCAGAGAAGTCACAAGCTAGACATTTCCATTACAAATGGGAGAAACTGGAGGGAAAGAAGGGATAACTGGCACCAAGCAAGTCAGCAGAACACATTACATTAGCGCTCAAGGCTTTGAAAATAATCTTCTGTTCTCTGAGACAATTTACACAGTAGCCCTGCCCTCCAGACTCTAGGTGTTCACCACAGTCTCCGGATTGTGAGTGGAGGCCCCACTGCCCTGGGCTTCAGCTCTGCCTTCCAGATCCCCATGCATAGCTCCTAGTCCAGGGGAAGACTGATGACAAGGACTTTCCTCCAGAGCTGACAGAGAAAGTCTTGCCCTGGAGCTAACACCCTGAATTTGGACTTCAGCCTACTAGGCTGTGAGAGAATAAACTTCTGTTTGTTGAAGCCATCCACTTGTGGTATTTCTTTTACAGCAGCACTAGATGACTAAGACAACCATATTCCTCAAATCCCTGAAAATATTGTTACACTCCAATTCTTAATTAGATTAATGTCTACCACAATACCGTGTACTAATAGGTACTTAATAAATACTTACTAGTTTGGTTAAAGACTTTGCCTAATTAAACGAGCCTTCAGCTCCTGAGTGCACATTTGAAAATATGCTCTTTTACATCATTCTCAACAGATGTTCTCTGTTGTCTTCATCATACCTGACCCATCCTTCCATTCATTCATTAATTTAGTCATTCAGCAAACATTTGTTCAGAAGGAATATCTGGGTCAATGCCTTTATTTCTTTATAACTTGGGCAATTGACTGGATCGTGCTGCCACTCACAAAGTAGAAACCACAAAATGAAGGAAAAGGGGTAGATAATTAATTCAGTTTGTACATGATGAGTTTGAGGCACCTGTTTGACATCCAAGTGAAGGAATATATTAAACAGATGGATATATGGGTCTGGAGATTAAGGGAGATGTCCAGGCCAAATATAAAAGATTTGAGAATCATTAAATAGATCGTGGTTAAACCATGGACAAGTAGTTCTTGACCTGAGGGGTAAGAATTATTAGGGGGTCTACTAGTTGGCTTCAGGGTGTTCATGTAATCCTAAAAGTACATGCCATTTGCCTTCCCCCATGACTCCTGGATTTCATCATATTCCAAAAGAGGTATACGACTTCAAAAAGGATTAATTAGAAATGGAAAGTGAAAAAAGAGGAAAGTTTAAGAAGGAACATTGGGGGTCTCCAACATTTAAGAAGTGGAAGAAGAGTATCAAAGAAAAGCCCAGAAAGTTGTTTGTTTGTTTTGGTTATTTATTTTTAAAATGTTATTCTGGAAAAAAAATACATAACAAAAATTTGCCATTTTAAGTGTACAATTCCGTGACATTAATTACATTCACTATGTTGTGCAACCATCACCACACTCTATTTCCAAAAGTTTTTCATCCCCACCCTTAAGCAGAAACTCTGTGCTTCTTTTTTTTTTTTTAATGGAGCTTTTTTTTTAAAAAATTGTACTTTAGGTGAAGGTTTACAGAACAAACTGGCTTCTCATTAAACAATTAGTACACATGTTGTTTCTTGATATTGGTTACCTACCCCATGACATGTCAACACTCCCTTCTCGACCTTGGATTCCCTATTACTAGCTTTCCCGTCCCCTCCTGCCTTCCAGTCCTTGCCCCTGGGCTGGTGTGCCCATTTAGTCTCATTTTGTTTTATGGGCCTGTCTAGTCTTTGGCTGAAGGGTGAATCTCAGGAGTGACTTCATTACTGAGCTAAAACAGTGTCCGGGAACCATACTCTCAGGGTTTCTCCAGTCTCTGTCAGGCCAGTAAGGCTGGTCTTTTTTGTGAGTTAGAATTTTTTCTACATTTTTCTCCAGCTCTGTCTGAGACCCTCTATTGTGATCCCTAAGACCAGAAAGTTTGAAAGAAAACCAGGAAAAAGAGTCCAGAAGTCAAAGGATAACGTTTAAAGGAGGTCCTTGAGTGACCAAATTACTGAACTGAGGGCTGGGGGTCACGGTCTCAGGGGACATCTAGCTCAATTGGCATAACATAATTTATGAAGAAAATGTTCTACATCCTACGTTGGTGAGTAGTGTCTGGGGTCTTAAAAGCTTGTAAGCGGCCGTCTAAGATACTCCACTGGTCCCAACTCATCCGGAGCAAGGGAGAATGAAGAATACCAAAGACACAAGGGAAAGATTAGTCCAAAGAACTAATGGACCACAACTACCACAGCCTCCACCAGACTGAGTTCAGCACAACTAGATGGTGCCTGGCTACCACCACTGACTACTCTGACAGGGATCACAATCGAGGGTCCCAGACAGAGCTGGAAAAAAATGTAGAACAAAAAAGGACTAGACTTACTGATCTAACAGAGATTGGAGAAACCCCAAAAGTATGGCCCCGGACACCCTTTTAGCTCAGTTCTGAAGCCACTCCAGAGGTTCACCTTTCAGCCAAAGATTAGATGGGCCCATAAAACAAAATGAGACTAAACGGGTAAACCAGCCCAGGGGCAAGGATTGGAAGGCAGGAGGGGACAGGAAAGCTGGTAATGGAGAACCCAAGGTCAAGAAGGGGAGAGTGTTGACGTGTCATGGGATTGGCAACCAATGTCACAAAACAATATGTGTATTAACATTGCAATGAGAAATTAATTTGCCCTGTAAACCTTCATCGAAAGCACAATAATAAAAAAAAAAAAAAGAAAGAAAGGAAGTGAAAAAAATGTTTCAAGGAGGAAGTGGTCAACAGTGTCCAATGCTGCAGAAAGGTCAAATGAGATAAGGACAGAAAGGTCCTTATCTTTTTTGTAAGTTCATTCAGGGGAGGTTCCATATGCAGTGGATACTCGTAAATGTAGACAGGGAAATTATATCCATTAAATAACTTTAGAGGAGTGAAGATGAAGAGTGAAATTAATAAAATGATATGTCAATAATAGGTTTCAATTATGTTTGCCTTTACATTTACAAGGGGCCTTGATGGCGCATTGCTCAAGAGCTCAGACTGCTAACCATCCGCTCCTTAGAAACCCTATGGGGCAATTCTACTGTGTCCAACAGGTCAGTATAAGTTGCAACCAACTCAGCAGCACGTAACAACAAAAACAGTATCTAATTTCACACGTTTCATTTGTTAATATAAATCCGTTGCCATCTAGTTGTTCCGTACAACAGAATGAAACACTGTCCAGTCCTGCACCATCCTCACAATCGCTGTTATGCTTGAGCCCATTGTTGCAGCCACTGTGTCAGTCCATCTTATTGAGGGTCGTCCTCTTTTTCACTGAACCTTCTACCAAACCAGTCTCCAGGGACTGGTCCCTCCTGATAACATGTCCAAAATATGTGAGATGAAGTCTTGCCATCCTCACCTCTAAGGAGCATTCTGACTGTACTTCTTCCAAGACGGATTTGTTTTTCTGGCAGTCCTTGGTATACTCAATATTTTTCACCAACACCATAATTCAAAGGCATCGTTTCTTCTTCAGTCTTCCTTATTCATTGCCCAGCTTTCACATGCTTATGAGGTGATTGAAAACACCATGGCTTGGATCGATGCACCTTAGCCCTTAAAGTGACAATTTTGCTTTTTAACACTTTAAAGAGGTCTTTTGCAGATTTGCCCAATGCAATGCGTCATTTGATTTCCTGACTGCTGCTTCCATGAGCATTGATTGTGGATCCAAGTAAAATGAAATCCTCGACAACTTCAATCCTTTCTCCATTTATCATGATGTTGTTCATTGGTCCAGTTGGGAGGATTTTTGTTTTCTTTATGTTGAGGTGTAATCCATACTGAAGGCTGTGGCCTTTGATCTTCATAAGTAAGTGCTTCAAGTGCTCTTTGCTTTCAACAATCAAGGTTATGTCATCGGCGTATCGCAGGTTGTTAATGAGTCTTCCTCCAGTCCTGAGGCAGCGTTCTTCTTCATATAGTTTAGCTTCTCGGATTATTTGCTCAGCATACAGATTGAGTAAATATGGTAAAAGGATGTAATCCTGATGCATACCTTTCCTGACTTTAAACCATGCAGTATCCCCTTGTTCTGTTCCAACAACTTCCTTTTGATCTATGTACAGTTTCCTTCCTCACGAGCACAATTAAGTGTTCTGGAATTCCCATTCTTCACAATGTTATCCACAATTTGTTATGATCCACATGGTCGAATGCCTTTGCATAGTCAATAAAACACAAGTAAACATCTTTCTGGTATTACTCTGCTGTCAACCATGATCCATGTGACATCAGCAATGATATCCCTTGGTCCACGACCTCTTCTGAATCCGGCTTAAATTTCTGGCAGTTCCCTGTCGATGTATGGCTGCAACCACTTTTGAATGATCTTCAGCAAAATTTTACTTGTGTATGATATTAATGACATTATTTGATAATTTCCACATTCTGTTGGATCACCTTTCTTTGGAATGAGTACAAATATGGACCTCTTCCAGTGGATTGGCCAGGTAGCTGTCTTCCACATTTCTTGACATAGACAAGAGAGCACTTCCAGCACTGCATCCATTTGTTGAAACATCTCAGTTTGTATTCCATCAATTCCTGGAGACTTGTTTTTCACCAGTGCTTTCAGTGCAGCTTGGACTTGCACTGAAATTAGAAATTAGATAGTAGCACTGTCTTAGGCTGGGTTCTCTAGAGAAGCAAAACCAGTAAAGTGTATAAATATGTATATAGAGAGAGATTATATCAAGGAAACAGCTCACTTGATTGTAGAGGCTAGAACGTCCCAAGTCCATGGATCAGGGTAGAGGCCTCTCCCAAGTCACACAGCTGCAGAAGCTGGCAAGCCCAAGATCAGCAGGTTGGAGAGCAGGGCTCCTGCTCACGGGCTGTGCAGATCGACGAATCCCAGGTTAGGCAGATAAGCTGACAGCTCAAGTCCCAAGAATGGGAGATGAGATGACAGGAAGGAGCCGCAGGATCCAGAGAGAGCAAAAAGCCAGAACATCTGCTTATATACATATACGGGCCACACCTCCAAGGAGACTCCCTTTCATCTGTTTGGCTACTCACAGTATATTCAATCATGGGAGTGATTACATTAAAACACTGAGAATCATGGCCCAGCCAAGTTGACACACAATTTTAACCATCACAAGCACTTTTTTATTCCATTTTATAAAGTCTCTTCACGTGGTGAACTGAATCAGTCATCAAAACAATTAGACCTAGCTTTATACATGAGGAAAGTAAGCAACTGCTTCCACGGAGTAATTCAAAAACATACAAGTCTCTTTACACTTCAGTACCCTTTACTGTTACATTACAGTGCCTGAAAAACCAATCATTCTGGAAGCATGTGCATGCCAACCAGATTATGTTACCTGGAAAATGGTCCACATTAGCTAACCAACATGTTTGCAAAAATATCATTAACCCACTACTATCATGGATTGTTGCCTAGAGAATAATCTAATGACTTTTTATTTATAATGCTTTTAAATTTACAAAGAAGATTTCATAAATACTGTAATATGTCATTTAACACTAATAATCACCCCCAAAGCAAGTCCTAATAGAAGCCTTCATTTTAAGAGAAAGAAAGAAAGATTTCTAAGTCTTTTAAGGAGAAGGTCTCTGATATATTAAGAAAGTTAAAAATAATTAAAAAAAGTTTTGAGCATAATACAAATCATAGTGATGATGCTAAGTCTTTTTATTAAAGTACAAGCCAAGTTGCTTGAAGAAAGAGATTCCACAATACAATGATTCATGCAAGACAGATGGTTATTTCTCTCTCAGATAATATTCAAAAGCAGGTGGGTGATCCAGGGCTGATGGGCAGCTCTACTCCACAAAGTCATCCAGCACCTCAGGATGTTCTTTATATCCTGGTAGGCATCTCTATGGTAGTTACTCATTCACCAGCATCCCATAAGCCTTCTGGCTGGCCTGAGGGGGAAAAGAGAGAGAATGGTAAGCTGCTTCCTTTATAAAGGATGTAACCTGGAAGTTGACATATCATTTATGCTCACATCTCACTGAAAAGGAGTTAATCAATTGGTCGCACCTAACTGCAAGGAAGACTGAAATTTTTAGCCTTTAACTGTGCAGCCATGTGCCCAGCTTAAACTCAGGGGATTCTATAACTAAGAAGAAGAAGAGAACAAATATTGGGAGACACTAGGCAGTCTATGACAAACTCTTGCCTTGGTATCTTTACAGTCATCATTATACTTACAGTGAAGAGGCAAATATGAATTTTTGATATGTTCATGGGTTTCTAAAATAGGTTAAGTGGAAAATTGGTCTCAATTTATTCTTAATTTTGCTTATTACATATAGTTTGCATATCAAATCCCCAAATAAAGTAAATAAATAATGAAATCTGTTTGGAGAGGTACTAAAAACACAGCATCATTTTGACTGAGCCTTGGAGAAACTTTACAATTACAAAGGTAGCTCACCTCATCTTTATGACTTTCCTTATCCTCTCTCTTCTGTATATGATAGAGAGATTATATGTTACTGGAAATGCTGCAAGGCAGCTTCCCTTGAGAGTACTTAAATCCCATGGTGATAAGAGACACAGCTAGTAAACAGTAAAAGCTATAACATGAGAAATTGCAGTAGCTCTCTGGAATAAAAGAATCAGATATGGGATTAGCATAAAATACTAAAGGGCTGTTGTTTACTGTTTCAGTTTGTGGGAGATGGAGCCTGTTAGAAGGTGATTAAGAAAACTTAGTGGTTTGCAAAATGTCATGGATCAAATTATGTCCCCCAAAAAATGTGTGTATCAATTTGCCTAGACCATGATTCCCAGATTGGGGTGCTGCTCTAACAGATACCTAAAATGTGGAAGCGGTTTTGAAACTGTGACTGGATAGAGGAGCGGCAGCAGCAGAGAACCTGCAGCAGCAAGTTAGCAGCAGCGACAGAGGACCAGCAGCAGCAGAACCAGGAGACCAGTGTGGGGCGGCACTGGAGTCAACCCGCGGAGCGAGAGAGCTGAGTGCCTGTGTGCAGGAGGCTTCCTGGTGGAGTGGGGTGCCTCCAGGCACTTGCTGGTGGAGCTACAGAGCTTTGGAACACTTGCCCCAGCAGGCAGATGCAGGTGTGAGGCCCAAAGAGCCAAGAGGCCAAGAAACCAGGAAGCAGAAGCTGAAGAGACAAGGAACACAGGAAGCCGAGCTGCCTCAGTCTCAAAAGGTATGGCCTCCACCTCTGGGGTTTCAAAGGGTGGAGTCATGGCCTCTGGTGTTTCTAAGGGTAGAGCTGCCACTCAGATGGACTAAGAGAATGGTGCGCCTAAAGCCAAGGGAGCAGAGTTGCCATCGCAGTGGGCCTGGATGTGGAGCTGAAGCCCACAGCCAAGGGGCCTCTACTCAGAATCTGGAGAGTGTGGCCAGTACCTAGAGTCTGGAGGGCAGGGCCATTGTGTAAATTGTCTCAGAGAACAGAGGATTATTTTCAAAGCCTTGAGCGCTAATGTAATGTGTTCTGCTGACTTGCTTGGTGCCTGTTATCCCTTCTTTTCTTCCAGTTTCTCCTATTTGTAATGGAAATGTCTAGCTTGTGCCTGTTCTACCATTGTACCTTTGGAAGCAGATAACTTGTATTCTAGATTTCACAGATGAAGAGGAATTTTTCGGTTTTGGACTTGGAGTTAAGACTTTTGCTATGATATGATGGGATGAATATGTTTTGCATGTTGCAAGGATGTGATTTTTGGGGGGCCAAAGGGTGGAATTTCATGGATTGAATTATGTCCCTCCAAAAAATGTGTGTATCAGTTTGGCTGGGCCATGATGCCCAGTATTGTGTGGTTGTCCTCCATTTTGTGATTGTAATTTTATGTTAAAGAGGATTAGGGTGGAATTGTATAATACACTTACTAAGGTCACATCCCTGATCCAATGTAAAAGGAGTTTCCCTAGGGTGTGGCCTGCACCACCTTTTATCTTACAAGAGATAAAAGGAAAGGAAAGCAAGCAGAGAACTGGGGACCTCATACCACCAAGAAAGCAGTGCCAGGAGCAGAGTGCATCCTTTGGACCCAGGGTCCCTGTGTGGAGAAGCGCCTAGTCTGGGGGAAGATTGATGAGAAAGCCTAGAGAGAGAGAAAGCCTTCTTCTGGAGCTGACACCCTGAATTTGGACTTTTAGCCTACTTTACTGTGAGGAAATAAATTTCTCTTTGTTAAAGCCATCCTATTTCTGTTATAGCAGCACCAGATGACTAAGACACAAAATTATTTAATTTATTCAGTATTAAGTTTTGATAAGAAAATCAAGAAATTAGGACCACAGTCACCCTAGGAAATGTGATTGTATATGTGATTTTGGTAACCAATATTTTGGATTTATGGAGATTTCTTAACTCACAGACATGTGATCAGTGATTTCATTGATGGCATGTTCTAAAACTGTGCTGTGCAATATGATAGATACTGGCCACATGTAGCTATTGAGCACTTGAAGTGTGATTAGTCCATAAGAGTCAATACTCACTGGATTTCAAACACTTGCTATGAAAAAATAATGTAAAATAGCACATTAATAATTTTTAATGTTGATTACATGTTTAAATCATGATTTTTTTGAACATTTTCTTGTGCTTCAGGTGAAAGTTTACAGAGCAAAATAGTTTCCCATTCAATAGTTTGTACACAAATTGTTTTCCTGAGATTGATTGCAATCCTTGCAATGTGTCAGCACTCTTCCCCTTTTCACCCTGGTTTCCCCGTTTCCGTTCATCCAGTTTTCCAGCTCTTTCCTGCCATCTCAGCTTTGCTTTGGGGCAGGTGTTTGCTTTTGGGGTGGGTGACCCATTTGGTCTCATATACTTGATTGTTCTAAGGAGCACATTCCTCACGGGTGTTACTGTTTGTTTTATAGACTTGTTATTGTTTGTTTTATATTTAGATTTTTATATTTTATATTTAGATTTGGTTTTCTTCATTCTTCTTTGCTCTGGACAGGATGAGACCAATAGTTATATCTTAGATGGCTGCTTGCAAGCTTTTAAGACCCCAAATGCTGCTCACCAAAGAAGAATGTAGAATATTTTCTTTATGAACTATGTTATGCCAGTTGACCTAGATGTCGCCTAATACCATGGTCCTCAGCCCTCAGCCCCAGCAACTCGGTCCTACGAGTATTTAGTTGTGTCTGCGAAGCTTCTCTGACTATGCTCCCTGTGTGCTCTATTTTATGAATGTACTTGCTACAATACAAATATGTATGTAAAAATATCCACAGCCCAACCCATGTATGTACGTGGGTATACTCCTATACTCCCTCCTACCCCTATTCAGCATACATATCTATCTATATATCTGCTTGTAAATTATTGTGTGTTTTTATTGTTGTTGTTGGGTTGTATATGTTATACTATTTACTGTGGTTGCCTTTTTTGTTTTTCCTTCCAGTGTCTTCCTTTGCCTTGGTCAAGTTGTGCTGACTTTCCCCATGTTGTGTATTGCTTTTCCCTTCATAAAAGTTAACACATGTCTACTATCTTGCTAGTGATTATCCCTCCACACCTCCCTCCCTGGTAACCCTTAAAGATGGTTTCTTTCTGTGTGTCAACCTTTTCTTGACTTTTTATAATAGTCATCTCATATGATATTTGTCCTTTTGTTATTGACTTATTTCACTCAGCATAATGTCCTGCAGATTCATCCATGTTTTGAGATGTTTCGTGGATCATCATTGTTTTTTTATCATTGTGTAGTCGTCCATTAACATCTCTGGTCCCCTGTTTTCAGTGTGACTTTATTTTATTTTTGAGGATTCTTTATCTGGATTGGTATCTGGCTGATGCTGTCACATGTCTTAATCTCAGGGTGTTATCTTATGTTGTTTGTTCTCTGTCCAGAGGACTCCCTTTAATATTTCTTTTAAGGTTGGTCTGGTCCTTACAAATTTCTTTAATGTCTGTTTATCTGGAAATGTCCTTATTTTGCCATTGTATTTAAGAGAAAAATTTGCTGGGTATATAATTCTTGGTTGGCAATTTTCTTTCTTTTGGGGTTTTATGTATGTCATCCCATTACTTTCTCTCCTGCATGGTTTCTGCCGAGAAATCAGAGCTTAGTCTTATTGGTTCCCCTTTGTAGGTGACCTTTCATTTTTCCCAGGCTGCTCTCAGGATTCTTTCTTTGTGTTTGGTTTTAGAAAGTTTGATTATGATATGTCTTGGTGATTTTCTTTTAGGATCTATCCTGAATGGGGTTTGTTGTGCTTCTTGGATGGATATCTTCTTGTCTATCATGATATTAGGGAAGTTTTCTGCCAGCAAATCTTCAAAAATTTTCTCTGTGCTTTTTATTGTTTTCTCTGTTCTGGAGTTCTGGTCACATGTAAATTATTACTCTTGATAATGTCCCACATAACTCTTAGAGTTTCTTCATTTTTCTTCATTCTTTTTTCTAATTGTTCCTCAAACAAGTCAGTGTTAAGGGATTTGTTCTCTATGTCACTGATTTGATCTTCCATTGACTTTATTCTTCTCCTACGCCTTTCCATTAAGTTTGTCTGTTTCTGAAATTTTATTGTCTATCTTCTGGATTTCTAGTTGCTGTTTTTGTTTACTTTCTAATTGTCTATTTATTTTGTCGTTTTGTTCTTGTACTGTTCTTCTGAATTTTTCTAGTGTTTTGTCATTGTTTACCTTAGTTTTGTCTGTGCTTTCCTTGATCTCTTGGAGGACCCTATTTATAAGTCTCTTGAATTCCTTAACAGGTAATTCCATTACTATTTCTTCCTCAAGGAAGTTTTCTGGTTCTTTATTTTGATCACTTGCTGGAGCCATCTTGTCCTGCTTCTTTAGGTGATTTGATATTGTCTGTTGTCTCCAAGGCATTAAGGTATTATTATATTTATTCATTAATTATGTGCTTGTTTGCTGTGTCTTGATTTTTTTTTTTTTTTTTTTTGATGTATACCGGCAGGTTGGATGGACGTGCTACTCTGGTCACTAGTCTGGCTGCACTGCAGCGCTCACCACCAGTCTCCAGTGGGTGGCATAGCAGCTGAGTGTGTGTTAGCATGGGTCTCTTTTGCTGGTCTTGCAGGGCAGGTGAGGGCAGATTGCATGGGCTTTGGCTACCATCTGTTGTCGGTCCAGTGGCGCAGGAGTGGGCAGTGGCATTTACTCAGTGTGTATGGTAGCAGGTGTGGCTACCACAGCAGGTGTGGCTGGCTGGTATAGGCACAGTCTCTGTCTCCTGCTGGATGGAGGGGTGAGTGGCAGGCAGGTGCGGACACAGGTCGTCAAGTGCTGCCACCACTGCCACTGCCTCTTACTGGGCCAGGTGGCATGAGTGGTCGACGGGTGCACATGTGGTCACTGCCCCTCGATGGCTGACGGGCGAAGTGGTAGATACATGCATGATGGTGCTGCCATCACCTCTTGCTGGGTTAGGGGAGGGTGGAGTGAGTGGTAGGTGAGTGTGGTCGCATTGTTGCCAACTCTTGCTGGGCTGGGCAGGGCACAGACAATGGGCAGCTGTGCACACGCACGCTTGGTCATCACTGCCTGCTAGGCCTGGGGGGGGGGGGTTTGCACCATGGGTGCACGTGCAGGAACACACTTACTATCACTCATCAGGTGGGCAGGAGGAGCTTGTGTCTGCAATTAGGTGTGGGTTAAGGGACTGGGCTCGTGATATGGTCTCTGGTAAGTCTCGTGATATGGCCAGGATATGAGACCCCCCACCAATTCCGATCAGGAGGGTGTGAGGAGAGGGAGTGTGCCCCTCCTGCTAGCACACGCGGGTGCCAGGGCACGTCTTCTCTGCTGCAGCCAGCAGTCAGGACCTATCCCCAACCCAGTGCAAGGAGAGGGTTGTGCCCACGGTCCAGTTGGTTGGGAGACCTCCCACTGATACTCCACGATACACCTCATTGTGCACACCACTCACGCCAGAGGTCAGGGGCCTCTGCTCATGGGTATATCTGGCTCTGGATCCTGGCTCCCTCGTAGCTCTGTGGATGGCAGAATCCTTGGAATTCTTGCTCTCCTTTCTGTGTTTTCCTTCCTTAGATCTGGATCATGATCTGCTTACCTTGCATCTCTCCAGGTGTATCTATACAGTTTATCTGTCTCTTAAGGGAATGCTGTGAAGTTTCCTTCCTGTGTTCCTTACCTGAGGTCACTACTGGCTTTGTCTCAAGATGCCCACATTGAGCCCACATTGAGCCAGGAAGGCTGGTAGAGGAGCCCCTCCATTGGGTGTTACCCCTCATTCACTGCATTTGTTCAATTTTTCCTTCCAGTTGGTATTCGATTAGATTCTTTATCCTTTTGTTGTTGTTGTTCAGGGTTCCAGGATTGTTATTTGCATCTGTTTCACTTGGTTTCTTAAGTCTTTGCCATAGGGGGATGGTATGATGTGTCTGACTAAGCCACCACCTTGGCTTCTCCCCCTAAATGATAATATTTCTAATATGTTGGGTTAAATAAAATATATTATTAACATTAATCTCACCTGTTTATTTTCACTTTCTTTTAATGTGGCTATTAGAAAATTTAAAATTATATTGTAGCTCATATCATATTTCTATTGGACTGTGCTGGTCTACAGAGGAGAAAGGATAGGTGATATCTTTTTCCAGGCTTGAATTGACATATGGCTTACTGCCTTAATCCAAAGGACTTAGAGTTGTAAATCAACAGCCTCTCCACCCTACATCCACTCACCCCTCAAATCAATGCAGAAACACTGATAGTGTATCCCAGCGTCTTCTGGCCTTGGGTTGAACAATTTCTAATGGTGGACATCTAGCCTATGTGATGACCGTATTAATTTATGGACTATTCTAACTGTCAGAAAGTCCTTTCTTACATTGAGAAGCAACTTGACTCTTGGTGATTTCAACTTCTTCTAAGACTTTTTCCTCTAGCATAGTTAAAATGGAGACCTGGTGGTGCAGTGGTTAAGAGCTTGGCTGCTAACCAAAAGGTTTACAGTTCAAATCTACCAGCTACTCCTTGGAAACCCTGTGGGGCAGTTCTACTCTGTGCTGTAGGATTGCTATGAGTCGGAATCAACTCGACAGCAATGGGTTTGGATTTTTTTTTTTTTTTTTGGTTTATAGTTAAAATAAATCTAATCCTTCTTCCCATATGAGAGTCCTTCCATTTAATTTTAAAAGTACAAGGTACTGTGTAAGGAACTGCAAACATCTATAATCTTCCCTCCTTCGTCCTTACTCTAGTCTATACTCATCTAAGGCAGAGAATAATCGCTGTTCTCTCTTTTTTGTTTCACACATACTCATTTGTCATTAGAATTTCTTTTGTCAGAATATTCATTCTCTAAAACTCTGAAAATGCAAGTTTGTGGAGGAAAGAAAAAGCTATTATAAGATGAAAATATTCACTAATGAGATGACCTCTAAAAGATAGTCAGCACTCAAACATCATTTTCAGGTTAACACTGGTATCTCTAGTACATAATACCAAAAAAACCAAACCTGCTGCCATTGAGTCAATTCCAACTCATAGTGACCCTATAGAACAGAGTAGAACTGTAGAACTGCCCCATAGGGTTTTCAGGGAGCAGCTGGTGGATTCAAACTGCTGACCTTTTGGTTAGCCCCCATTGCTCTTAACGACTATGCCACTCGGGCTCCTAGCACACAGTAGGTTCTTCCAAAGAGAATGATTTAAATACCAAAGAATTGAGAAACACCATGGAAGAATTGATGAACCCTTTTTATGATGGTGTAGTAAAATTCATGTGACGTAAATTATACTATCAAACAATTTTTGTCAAAAGCGTTTTACAAAGAAAACAACACCTCACTTATAGATTAAAAAACATAACCCTAATATTTTGCAGCTCCTCCCATCAAAAGATGGAGTCTCTCTGACTCCGGCAAGATGGCGGTCTAAGCAGAAGCACCACGCCGTCCCTCCACAACAAAGATCCGAAAAACTAAGCCAAACAGAGAATCAACAATCCTGAAACCCTAGAACATCAAAT
>NW_004443957.1:22282293-22335583 GCF_000243295.1 Trichechus manatus latirostris
AAAAAAAAAAAAAAAAAAGATGGAGTCTCATTCCCACCCTTTGAATCTGGCCTGGTCTTGTGACTTGCTTTGAACAATAGAATGTGGTAGAAGTGACATCGTACGGGTTCCAGAGCTTTAGCCTCAAGAAACCTTGCAGTTTTCACTTTCAGCCTCTTGGAATGGTCCTGCCACAGTATAAGGAAACAAAAGCTATTCTACTGGATGGTGGGAGACCACATGGAGAGAGTGGTCCAGCCAAAACCAACACCAAGGCCCCGGGCATGTGAGTGAGACCACCTTAGACCCTCGAGCCCCAGTCAAGCCACCAGCTGACTGCAACCACGTGGTTGAACCAGGTGAACCCAGCCAAAACCAGGATCATAAGAAATAAAGGAGTTGTTATTTTAATCCACTGTGTTTTGTGGTGGTTTGTTACACAGCAATAAATAATGTAGGTCACTTGAATCAGTTCTTTGTGTCATTCTAAGATTAGTACACAGGTGAAATGATAGCCTATGTTTTTATTTTTTCATGATAAACCTTCCCCTACTCAGTTACCTATCTGACCTCTTGTCCTACAACTCTCCCGTCACACACTCTACTGCAGCCACATGGTCTCCTTACTGTTCCTTGAATATGCCAGGCTCAATCTTGCTTATGGCCTTTGTTTTAGCTGTTCCCTCTGCCTGGAATGAATGCTCTTCCAAAAAAAAAAATTCGCTTTGGTAATTGCCTCACCTCCTTCAAGTCTTGGCTTAACTCTTATCTTCTAAATGGGACTTCAACCTATTTAATACTATAACCTTCACCCCATCCCCTGAATTCCAAATCCTCTGTACCTTGCTCCACCTTTCTTTATTCCATTGCACTATCATCTTCCAACCTATTATATAATTTACTTACATATTATGTTTATTATTTATTGCCTGTCTTCCCCACTAGAATGTAAGCTCCAGGAGGGCGGGTATCTTTGATGGTCTGTTCACTGATGTATACTGGCACATAGTAGACGCTCAGTAAGTATTTGCTGAATGAATAGTCTGAAAAGCTTACCTTTAACGTCTTTAGTTAACACTCATATCTTGAGTGGCTGCTGTTTGGCAGGCCTTGAATTTGGCACAGGAAATAAGAAGGTGAACAAGCCTTTAGTTTCTGCATTTCAGGAGCTCATCAGAGTCCAGTGAGGTAGAAAACCTATTGATAAAAATGGGGGAGGGAGGTTGTGCAAAGGTGGTAGGAAGAGAAAACAGCTGAAGTGTTTGGGAAGTTGGTTACATTAAACAAATTAATTAAATAATTGGACAAATAAGTAAATATATTAAAGGTAATGGGAGCCAGTTGTCTGTCTGAAAAAAATTCATAAACAAGAAAAGAGTGAAGGCTTGAAAGAACGCTGAGGTGTTGGATTGGAATTGGAAGAATCATTATGAACTCCTGAGTTTTTAAAATATATATATATATACATAGATATAGAAATAGTTGTGTATGTGTAACTGTGTATATGTATGTATTTTTGTGTGTATATATATGTCTGTGTATACACACACACAAACATTTCCTAGCTCTGTTCTCTTAGAGGGCCTAGAAGTAATAATAAACCAAATAATAGTTCCCAAATAATATACTTCTGGGCACACGCACACAAAATGGTAACTTTACAGTGGGGAAACCTGGCAGACACTCCCTTGACCAGGCTATTAAGGTTAACATCTCCAGGGATGGAACATCATAGACCTCCTGAGATGAAGTACAAGAGGTACACGATGTGATATTCTTGCCAAGAATGCATGACCTGGGACTGTTTATGAGGAAACGTCAGACAGATCCAGGTTGAGTGTCATCCTACAGAATGAAGGTCTATACTCTTTAAGCCTGTTAAGGACATTAGAGACAAGGAAAGACTGAAGAACTGTCCCAGACTGAATGAGATTGATGAGGTATAATGCAGAAACTATTCCTAGATGCAATCCTGGACCATAAAGGGAAAAAAAAAAAGACATTGTTGGGACAGTTGGTAGAATTTGAATGGATTGTACGGGGCTGGTGTATTGATGTTGAGTCCTTGATTGCGAGGGTTGTATGGTCAGGACCAGCTACATAATTTCTGGGACCACTGCAAAATGAAAATTCAGAATCTCTTGTTAAAAAATTATTAACAATCTCTAGTCGGTGACAGAAGAACATTAAACCAAGTGTGGGCCCTTCTAAACACAGAACCCTGTGTGACTACACAAGTCACATGGCTCATCCCCGTGCATTTGAAACTGTCTTTGATCACACATATTCTTTAAACACTACAGTATGTAAATCATCTGACTTTGGAGACTTGAGCTCTTTTAAAGTTTTTAAAAAACTTTTCAGATAAAGTGTTAGAGTTTCATTACAATCCAGCTGCAAAGGAAAAAGCTGTTGGTAGACTAATTCAAAGATTTACTTTTTCTAAGAAAATAGAGATGACCATTGTTTGAGCAGATAGAAATGTTGTTTACAGGTCATTAGATTCTTGACTGACAGTCAACTCAGTAAGTGGGTGGTAAGTTTCCCAGGATATCTTAATCTCATTAACATGTATTAGAAAATTGTCTACGCAGTTTGTCTGACATGCTAATTTCTTTCTAGAAGGAAGCTGTGACTTACATCACTGCAAAGATTCTCTCCCTAATTGGGTTTGGGATTTTTTTTGGTCACTATGAGTCAGAACCGACTCGACAGCACTTAACAACAACAATATCCAGTCAAGGAGCCCCGGTGGCCCAAATGGCTAAGTGCTTGGCTGCTAACCAAAAGGTTGGCAGTTCAAACCCACCCAGTGGCTCTGCAGGTGAAAGACCTGGAAATCTGCTTCTGTAAAGATTACAGCCAAGAAAGCCCTGTGGGGCAGTTCTACTTTGTCACATGGGGTTACTATGAGTCAGAATCAGCTGGGCAGAACCTAAAAACAACAATATCCGCACAACTATCTTGGACATCAATGATCTTTTACCGACATTTGCTGATATTCCGAGAGCATTGCATTCTATTCTGAATGCCACATTTTAAAGGTAACATCAGAAAACTGACTATTTGAATTTATCAGGCAGTATGTTTTCTACTGTGGTAAAAATATGTATAACATTTGCCAATTCAATAATTTTTACATGTACAATTCAGTAACAGCGATTATGTTCATCATGTTGGGCAACCATTACCACTATCCTTTTCAAATCATTCTACCACAATTAATAGAAACTTACTGCCCCCTAATCAATGATTCCACCTTTCCCCCTCTGTCTGTCATCTAGTGCTGCTATAACAGAAATACCACAAGTGGATGCCTTTAACAAACAGAAATTTATTTTCTCACAGTATAACCCGTAAACCAGTTGCCGTCAAGTTGATTCCGACTCATAGTGACCCTATAGGACAGAGTAGAACTGCCCCATAGGGTTCCCAAGGAGTGGCTGGTGGATTCACAGTATAGGAGGCTAAAAAGTCCAAATTCAAGGTGCCGGCTGTAGGGGAAGCCTTTCTTTGTTGGCTCTGGAGGAAGATCCTTGTCTTTTCTGAGATTCTGCTTCTGGGCACTTCATGTGGCTTGGCATTTCTCTTCCTCTATTTCTGCTGGTTTGCATTTAATCTCTTTTATATCTCAAAAGAGACGGACTCAAGGTACACTCTACACTAATCCCGTCTCAACATAACAAAGACAACTGATCCTAAATGGAATTATAACCACAGGCATACAGGTTAGGATTTACAACATATATTTTGGGGGGATACAATTCAATCCAAAACCCCCTCCCTCCCACCCCTGGTAACCACTGATAAGCTTTGGTCTATACATTTGTTAGGCAATATTTTTTGCTTGCATTATCCAGGGATTATCCATGTCCCCTTTTCCTGTAAAGATCTAATACAATCATACTTCTAGACAATTCTCTTAGCTTGAAGACTATAGCATGGCGTAACATTAGCTGAAAACTCCTAGATGTTTTTGTCCAGTTACCAACGCCAGTAGCCAATGTAGTTTTAATTTGAAAACCAAACCTCATTTAACCTTCCCTGTCGTTTGCATTTCTTTTGTTCGTCCTCTGCTGAGACATAGAGTTGTTCTGCTGAAGCCCTGAGGAAATATTTTGTACATGTTTCTTTGCTGAAATCTTTGCTAAATACCAAGCAGTTTCATGCTTTGTTAATTCTTTGGAAGTAATTCGTTGAATCTTTGATACTAATGTTTCTATTTCAACTATAATTCGTTGCCGTCAAGTCACTTCTGACTCAGTGACCCTATACGACAGAGTAGAACTGTCCCATAGAGTTTCCAAAGAGCAGCTGGTCGATTTGAACTGCTGACCTTTTAATTAGCAGCCAACCTCTTAACCACTGCACCACCAGGGCTCTATTTCAACTACAGAGCCCTTTTAAATCTTCCTGTAATCAATATACACTTAGCTGGTGTTTATATATCATTAACTCTGAGGGAGACTGACCTATTTGACTTATCCATTAATCTGTGAATTTTCTCCTCAATCTTTAGTTTTTGTGTTTTGATAGTATTTTTTCCAAGTTTCACCTTCTGGTTACTTTTCTTTAGTTAATTCCATAAATATTTGTGAGAAAAATGTTATATGAATGATTGAATGAACAAACGTTAGATGAATGAATCAAGAAATATCTAGAAATGTAAATTTTACGTTCAGCAGAATAAAATACTGCATTTTCTTGAGTTCTGCTACATTTTCTTACTCAATCCTTCATCCCTCACCTTCCATTTTTTAGAAGAGAAATGCGAAATCATTACCCTTTTATCCCTTCCCTCTTAGCACCTTCCTCAGGCTTTTAAGTGCCTTATGATACCTTATAAGGCCTTCGTTGGTGTGATTAAAAAGCCTTAAGTTATATAAACAGGGGGATGGAAATAGTCAACCTTCATTCTTCTTTTTTGACCCAGGTATCCATTATACTTTTTCTTGGCTTCCAGGTTAGACTGAAGGTATAGAATGTTAAATTTCCCAGTAGATAAGAAGATAAGAGCCCTAAATTACAATCCCTACCGTCTTAGTCATCTAGTGCTGCTCTAACAGAAATACCACAAGTGGATGGATTTAGCAAAGAGAAGTTTATTCTCTCACAGTCCAGTAGGCTATAAGTCCAAATTCAGGGCGTCAGCGCCAGGGGAACACTTTCTGCATTGGCTCTGGAGGAAGGTCTGTGTCATCAATCTTCCTTTGGTCTGGGAGCTTCTCTGCACAGGAACCTCAGGTCCAAAGGACACACTCTGCTCCTGGCACTGCTTTCTTGGTGGTATGAGGTTCCCATGTGTCTCTGCTTGCTTCTCTTTTTTATATCTCAAAAGAGATTGGATTAAGACACTACCTAATCTTGTAAACCTCATCAGTATAACCTCATCACAGTGATAGAATTTACAACACATATAACCTCATCATAGTGACAAAGTTTACAACACATAAGGAAATCACATCAGATAACACAATCACACAATACTGGGAATCATGACCTAGCCAAGTTGCTACACACATTTTTTGGGGTACACAATTCAATCCATGACACCTACTTAGCCACCAACTTTTCAATTTAAGCAAGTTTTTTGTGTTCTTTCTTTTTTGCTTCTTTGGATCAAAGTTTGCTCATCCCTAAAATTAAGGTAGTAAATCATATCAGACTATTCCGAACTGGTATCCTGAGGAATTCTTTTTTGAAGGATGTAAATGGATATGGCCCACTCCTCTTTCCCCCAAAACCAGAGACTGGGGTTGGATAATGTTCTGTGTTCAAATAAATTTGGAAAACACTAAGCCAGATGTATTCCATGTCAGCCTACCCCCTGGCTATAGCTGACTGAACCCAGGATAGATACCTGACCCAAACTGGGCTTCACAATTCTCTCTCCAAAAAATTTGAAACCAAGATTCAGAAATTATAGTTAGTTTCTACTGATTCCTAGAAATGAGAATAAATAAACTCAAAGGCTATGGTAGAACAGATGCACAGAGAAGCAGAAATAGGAGATCAAGCAGCCTCAGAGATATAGAGAAATTATCCTTTGATGGATTTGAGGCTCTTTAGTTTTCTTGAGACACTTCCATAACTGTAAAATAAACTCTCCTCTTTTTGTCTAAGCTAGTATGAGCAAGGATTTGTTACTTACATCCAAAATAGCATTGACCAAGACAGGATGATTAGCAATTGGTAGCTAACATCTTATTGGTGCATCTAAAATACCACAGAGAGAAAAGTACCAGGAAATAAATCACAGCTAAAGGCCCAGGGATGGGGAGTGCAATGTCACTATATTCACAAGTTCTTAGTGAAGAACGTTTGGAGCAGAACACAGACCAAACACTGTTTCAACGGCAAGGTCAACAGGCCTTTATTATAGAATACACAGGACAGGGATGAGCAGAACAGTACCATTATCATCAGCCTAGGTTCCCTGAAGTTAGGTTCCCATCCACAGGGTAACGTTAGATTGCATCCAAGCACGCCTCAGTTTATATTCACGTCTTGGGAGAAGAACGTCTAATTTCCACTTTGTCAGGATTAAATACTAATCAGACAGCCATGTCTACGTGCCAAATAGCATGCACAGAGAATAGGTAGGAAAAGGGGCAATAAAAGGAGGCAATAAAAGGTAAAAAGTAAAAGGTGGTAATAAAAGCAGAAGGTCCCCTGCAGGCAGTGGACCTCCTTTATTGCCCCTGTTCAGAGTGGGCTAGATTTACTTGTGCCAGAAAAACAGCCCTTCCTCCTTTACCCCACTAAGATAGCTTAACAGAGTTCTGGGTTTCCTCAGAGGGCAATTGTCTCCCCCTAAGGCACATATTTTATGTTCACTAGTAGTTATTATGTCCATTAGTAGTTAAGGAGATGGTGAGGGGGCAATTACAATACAGCACACCTGTGCGTCCAGCAGGGCATTAAAGGTCCAGGAAGGTAACAGGAGAAAGCAAACTTTACACTCCTCACAAATAACTTCATCAATTACATTTTAGACTAGTTTCTCTAGCCACAGGAAAACATAAAATTTAATGCATTGGCCCGGTTTTCAAGGACTTTACTATAGCATTGCTGATTCTGAACTAATGTTTTTCAAAATAGATTTTTGATGGTAGCTGTGTACTATTTAAAGGGTCACCAGTTTCAATTAAATGGAACAAAGTCACTGCTTCCAGGATAACTGTTATGTAACTAGAAGGAAAAAAATATTTCATTTGAAAAAGTGTCTCTCCAAATTTTTATGGGTTTACAAATTTTTAAAAATTGTGAGATTGTTTTGTTCATGGAGATGTGTTTAAAGTGCTTTGTTTCCATGTATTTTATCTCATGCCCTTAATGGAGTTTAGCAACTTTATCTTCAGGTGCTTTTTTCCCTACAGTGAGAAAATTTCCTTCTGTGGTTTTGACATAGAAACCATTATTTTTCAAAGAATCAAAAAGGACATGTTTATACATCAAAGGATATTCAGATAAAAAATTTAAAACTCAGTAGGCTTTTCAGTCTTTAAACAACCATATGTTTAATATGTTTTCACAGCATGTTATATTTTGCTTTAATGATGTGTGAGCTCTTTTAGTATTTGTAATTTTTTAAGGCATCGTATCAAGGAAGTAGTAATGGGCTTAAATAAACTAAGTTGTCTTTCATGTTAGACTTTTTGGGGGATTCCTTATCAATACACAGTTACGAATATAACCTAGGAACTCCTAACCCCTCACTGGGCAGTCTATCAGAACTTGCCATGCTCAGATGCCTGGCTACCCAAGATGGGAAGAAAGGACCAGCAAGGAGGACTGACAGATGCCAGGGCGTCACCATAGGAATTATGGTGGAGAAGATTTGAGTCAAGATTAGAACTTCAAAGAGCAGCAGAGTCCTTCAGAATAGTTCTTTTTTAGGGAGCCAATTTTAACTTGGCAAAGGTTTCTGGTGACTTCTTCCCCTTCACTTATACATCGTTTCCAGTTATACACTGTTTAGGAAAACAGGGGGCTCTTTTACAAGAATTTAAATTCAAGTTAAAGTTTTTTTAAATAATTTATTTTATTTTTGTTGTTGTTGTTGAGAATATACACCGCAAAACATAAACCAATTCAACAATTTCTACATGTCCAATTCACTGACATTGATTACAACTTGAAGAATTTTTAATGACTGTTCTTTCAATCTGAGTTGTTAGTTGCAAACAATAAAACCCACTCTAGCTAATTTAATTCATTAATATAAAATTAATATTCATTTAATTAATTCTAATAATTCTTTGAGTTGTAATCAATGTCACTGAATTGTACATGTGGAAATTGTTGAATTGGTGTATGTTTTGTCCTGTATATTCTCAACAACAACAAAAATAAAATAATTTTTAAACATCTGTGTTTTACTGATTTTGAAAGTAACACATCTTCATTGTGGAACATAAGGGAGTGAGGGTGGATACAGAAGACAATAATAACCATTTAAAAATCTCACCAGCCCAAGCCTCTATTTCAATTTCAGCAAAAGTTCTTCCAGGCTTTTTATTTTTCCCTGTGCATATATATTTAATCTTCTTGTGACTTTTTTTTAAAACTCAAAACAATGACTAAGCCTTCCCCACATTATTACAAACTATTTGTAAGCAATTCTTTTCAAGGTTGGTACACTTATATATGTTGAAAATAAAACAGCAGAGCAGAAAGATTCAAATGCTTCTTTTTGGTATTTTTAAGTCCATCGCAGCTGAGTTTGGTGGAAAACACAGTTATCTCTTCTTTCTCTTCTTCCTGCAGTTTAAGTGGAGACTATCTAAATCCACTTCTTTAGATGAGTGACTTAGGCTGTGTCTTGTGGTAAAGCTTCTTGCTGGGGACTAGGGCATTCACTTCCTGTATGTTCTTGTGTTGAAGTTATCACCAGGCACAACTGGCATTTCTCAGTGATGGTCTAAGTCACCATATTTATGGTGTAGTCATAATCACGTTGGTGGGGATCTGATCTGTTTGTTAGTTGCAAACAAAACTCACTTTAATTTAATTAATATAAATTTAAAATCAACTCAATTAATTTGAAATAAATTAAATGTATTTAATCTCTTGGAGGGCCCAAGAACCAGGCTTGAAGAATATGCAGCCCACATTTTAGTACCAGTTGGCTTCAGGAATTTGACCACACACCACAGTGACTCTCAGGGGGGACCTCTGTCACTGCCACTTCTGAGAGCTGGTTGTCTCTTTCCCACAATCCACCACCCTCAGCAGAATGGATTTTTCGCAGACATCTTATCACTCTTTTGAATTAAAATTTTATAAGAATGAGCCTGGCTGGTGGAGACTAAATTGGATGCTCATGCCCTAGCTGCAAGGGAGGGTGGAAAAGCAAGTTGATAACTACTAATTTAGTAATACGCAGTCTTACAAGGCAAGGAATTATAAGGTGAGAAATTTCTCACATATAGAAGTCTGTTTGTAAGCTTCATGGGGTCATCATGAGTCAGAATCAACTCCACAGCTACTGGTTTGGTTTTTGGTTTCATAAGCGGTTGGGCAAACAAAAAGCATAGAAAAGTCCAAGACAACTGTGTAATATGTTGTATATACATTTTACAATGCATTTAATAATTCTTTTATTGTCGAAAATTTAGGCCATTTAAAAATATATCTTTTTAGTCAGGTTTATTGAGGTATAGTTTACATACAAATAAAACTCATCCTTTTTAATATACATTTTTCTGAGTTTTGATAAAACATACAGTCATGGAGCCACCATCATAATCAAGATAAAGAACAGTTCCATTATCCCCCAAAATTCCCTCAGGCACCATTGTAGTCAAACCATCTCCACAATGCCTGGCAACCAATGATCTATTTTTGTCCTTATAGTTTTGCCTTTCCCAGGATGTTATAAATATGGAATTATACAGTATGTAACTGCAGTTCAATGGATTACTTTTATATGGCCTTTGTCGCCATGGTTTTGTAACTCTCACCAAATGACTGGGTGGGACTATGCAAATGAGGTGCTTGTGGCCCATCAACGGGATTGGATAGCTTGCTAATAATATAAATAAAGTGCATGGCACCCTTGTGGGGGTGGAACCATGCAAATAAGGTATATGGAACCCTAACGAGGGAATTGATCAGTTCTGCCATTCCACTAGGCTTGAAGGAAGACACAGAGAGAGAAGAACTGTAACTTGCAAGACAGTGAGAGATGGCAGTGCAGCAGTAGCAGAATGAGATTCAGTAACAGTAAAGGCAGCAGAACCAGGAGACCGGCAGGAGACACTGCAGTGGGCTTTCCAGTGCACAGAGCAAGAGAGCTGAGCACCTGGGGGCTGAGGCTTTCTGGAAGAGTAGGGTGCCCCTGGGCACTTATTGGAGGAGATAAACAGCTTTGTAACACTTGCCCGAGCAAGGCAGAGGCCGGGCTGAGGGGCCAAGGGCCAGAGAGACACTACCTGTGACCATGGCTGAGAAGAGGCCATCCTGATTGAAGAATTGTATTCTGAGTATTTCCTGATCATGAATTGTATATAACCTGCTACTTCCCTAATAAACTCCATAATTGTGAGCGTGGTCTGTGAGTTCTGTGTGGCCATTGTGCTGAATTATTGAACCCAACAGAAAAGTAGAGAGTGCCGTGGGAGGGACAGATAGTGTCAGAATTGATAAAAGGTTGGAGGGTGGAGGCATGCCAGACCTCCACCTCATAGGAATCAGCCTTGGGTTGTTGACGCTGATAATGATTCCTCCCCCTTGTGAAGTCAGAGGTCAGACACCTCCGCTGTGCCATTTTTACAGTAATCTTTTTTGTCTAATTTTCTCAGTCTAATTCATTTGAGATTCAGCTACGTTATTGTACATATCAGTAGTGTATTTCCTTTTATTGTTGAGTAGTATTCCGTCGTATGGATGTACCAGTTTATCCATCCACCAGCTGAAAGACATTTGAGTTTTTTCCAGTTTTTAATGATTATTAATAAAGCAACTATAGACATTTGCATAAAGGTTTTTATGTGAATAAGTTTTCATTTCTCTTCAGTTGCCATCAAGTTGATTCTCACTCTAATTGGGTCATATGGTAAAGGTACGATTAACTTTATATGAAACTGCCAACTGTTTTCCAAAGTAGCTACACCATTTTGCATTCCCATCATCAGTGTATGAGAGTTCCAATTGCTCCACTTCCTCACCAGCACTTAGTATTTTTCATTTTGTTATTGTTTTTGCTATGCTAATATGTATTAAACACAATATTGATACAAGATTTATATGAGAAAAACTACAAAACTCTGATGAAAGAAATCAAAGAAGATCTAAATAAATGGAGAGATTTTCCATGTCCATTGATAGAAAGACATAATATTATTAAGATGTCAAGTCTTCCCAACTTGAGCTATCAATTCAACAAAAGCAAGTTACCTTTTGGATATAGACAAACTGATTCGAAAGTTTATATGGAAAGGCAAAAGACCCAGAAGAGCCAATACAATACTGAAGAACAGAGTTGGAGGATTGACACGACTTCAAGATTTACTATAAAACTGCAGTGATCAAAACTGCAGTGATCAAGACAGTGTAGTTTTGGTGAAAGAATAAGCAAATAGATCAGTGGAACAGAATAAACAGCTCAGAAATAGATCATACAAATATATTTAACTGATCTCTAACAAAGGAGTAAAGGCAATTCAATGGAGAAAGAATGGTTTTTTCAACAAATAGCGCTGGAACAACTGAACATCCACATGCAAAAAAATGGATCTATACACAGACTTTACATCTTTCACAAAAATTAACTCAAAATGGGTCACAGACCCAAATGTAAGATGCCAAATAATACAACTTCTAGAAGATAACATAGGATAAAACCCAGGTGACATTGGATTTAGTGATGACTTTTAGATACATCATCAAAAGTATAATTCATGAAAGAAAAATTTATAAGTTGGACTTTATTAAAATTAAAAACCTCTTACAAAAGACACTGCCAAAAGAATGAAAAGGCAAGCCAGAGATTGGGAGAAAATATTTGCAAAACACATATCTGATAAAGGACTTGTATGCAAAACACAAAAAGAACTCTTAAAAATCAACAATAATAAAACAACCCAACTACAAAATGGGCAAAAGACCTGAACAGAAGCCTCACCAAAGGAGATATACATATGACAAATAAGCATAGAAAAACTGCTCTATACCATATATCATTGGGGAACTGCAAATTAAACAACAATGAGATACCACTAACATACCTATCAGAATGGTTAAAGTCCAAAACACTGACAACATCAAATGCTGGTAAGCATGTGGAGCAATAGGAATGCTAGTTCATTGCTGTTGGGAATGCAAAATGGTACAACTACTTTGGAAGACAGTCTGGCAGTTTTTTACTAAGCTAAACATAAGTTTACCATCAATCCAGCAATTGTGCCCCTAAGTATTTACCCAAATGACTTGAAAACATATGTCCACATAAAACCTGCACACAAGTGTTTACGGCAGCTTTATTCATAATTGTCAAAACTGGGAGCAACCAATTGTCCTTCAATAGGTGAATGGATAAACAAACTGTGGGTCATCATATAATGGAGTATTATTCAGCAATAAAAAGAAATGAGCTATCAAGCTATGAAAAGACATGGAGGAAACTTAAATGCATACTAAGTGAAAAAAGCCAGTCTGAAAATCTACATACTGTGTAATTCCAACTACTTGATATTCTGAAAAAGGCAAAAGTATAGAGACCTTAAAGAGATCAGTGGTTTCCAGGGGTTCAGGGGGAGGAGGGGAAGGATGACTAGGTGGGATACCAGGCATTTTTAGGGCACTCAGACTATCCTGTATGATAGTGTAATGGC
This sequence comes from Trichechus manatus latirostris, assembly GCF_000243295.1. Classification (NCBI taxonomy): domain Eukaryota; kingdom Metazoa; phylum Chordata; class Mammalia; order Sirenia; family Trichechidae; genus Trichechus; species Trichechus manatus. Next base: position 22,295,109 of record NW_004443957.1, read on the forward strand.
AGACACATGACATTATGCATTCATCAAAACCCATAGGACTGTACAACGCAAAGAGTGAACCCTAATGTAAATTATAGGCTTTTGTTAGTAATAATATATCCATATTACTTCATCAATTCTAATAAATGTATCACACAACTGCAAGAAGTTAATAATAGGAACAACTTTACAAAGGAGAGAAGGGGTATATGTGAACTCTCTGTACTTTCTGCACAATTTTTCTGTAAACCTAAAACTGCTCTGAAAGATAAAGTCTATGAAAAAATACTGATGGTCCTGAAATGAAATTCCAGGACAGAAAATAAAACCATGGAATATCACACAGGTTCCTGGGTGAAAAGTCATGGTAAAATAAATCTTTTCTCCTCTCCCCAGCCCTGGGCTCCTTTGCCTCCCACCCACCCTTTCCTTATAAAATCTCATTTCCTTGGGGACAAGAAGGAGAAATATGAGGTAGATGATAGTTACATTAGGAGAATTAGTAATTGGTTACCTGGCCAGCCAAAAAAAGTGTTCCATGTGAGGGGTCCTTATTAAAATATTAGGAGAGACCTGGCATATTGAAGATAGTTCCCAGGACAGATACCCTTGCACATGGAAGAGAGGAAAGAAAAGACACGTGGAAATCAAAATTTAGTATCTATATATGCACTTCTTCCATTGAGCCTGTTGTGACTTCAGATGTCCCTTTAATTTCTCCAGCTGCTAGATTTGTCCTTTGTATGGAATCTGCTCATCTAGGTTGTGATTTGGCTCAGTTCCTGGCTTCTGCATCATTTTTTATCTACTATCCTTGCCCCCATTGATCAACTCTTAGCACCAAGCCCACTAATACTTCTGGGATCAGCATCTAGACAATTGTTATTGGCTTCAACCTCGGGTGTATTTTCCAGTTTCCACTCAACCCTTGTCTGAATGCTTGGGACTTAGTATCACTGATGACTTAGGTGGAAATATTGATGGTGTGTAAATTAAATTTATGGATGACACAAAGCCAAGAGGATAGCTAATATGTTGGATGATAGAATTAGGACAAAAAGAATTTCCACAGGCTGGAAAAAGAGCAGAAACTAACAAGGTAAATTGTAGCTGAATGGAGTTCTGAACTTAGTTTTAAAAATAAACTGCAGACACACAGGGTAGGGAAGTCATGAATTATTTCCGCTACATATAGGCAGACTACATTTCATATGAGTCATCAGAGTGATATAGTTAAGAGGGGCTGCCAAAAAACAGAAAACTTAATGTGGTCTTAAGCTGTATTAATAGACACAGAGTGAACTAACTGGTCAAAGTGGAGATAATCCCACTTTGCTCCACTAGTCAGACCACACCAAGAATATCAGATTCAGTTTTGGTAAAGATAAACTGAAGCGTGTCCACCTTCACCTTCCGTTCCAATCTGGTTTCTGTCTTACCAAGGTCCTGATGAAAAAGCAAATACTGGTGAGAAAGTAAATATCCACTCTAGGCTGTCCCTGGCCATGTCCTCCCTGAGTGTGAGTTTCCAGATGTCAGGAATCATGTCCACTGTGTTCACCCATTTCTCTAGCACCCACTAGAGTGTCTACATATAGTAGACGATCACTATTTTCTGGATGAATGAATTCATGGATGAATGAGTGCAGCGCAGTGAATTGCTATTATATGGCCCTTCTAGCCATGGTCTTGTAACTCCCATAAAATGATTGGGTGGGACTATGCAAATAAGGTACCTATGGCCCACCAAGGGGATTGGTCAGTTTTGCCATCCTGCTAGGCTTAAAAATAGCAAATCCCAGAGGTTGGAGGGGGACCTCACTACCATCAAAAGGAAAAGCCAGGAGCAGAGGATATCCTTTGGATCCAGGGTCCCTGTGCTGAGAACTTCCTAAACCCAGGAGACAGAGCTGTAGTACTGGAGAGAGCATGAGATGGTGGGAAGCAGCAGCAAGCACTGCAAAGTTCAGCAGCAGAGAAATTGCTGTAGCAGAACCAGGAGACCGGCGTAAGACACATGGTGTCTTCCCAGACCATGGAGTGAGGTGACTACAGTGGGCTTGCAGACCCACGGACCAAGAGGGCTGAGCGTCTTTAGGCAGAAGGCTTGCTGGCAGAGTGAGGGCGCTTCCAGGTACTTATTGGTGGAGCTAAAGAAAGAGCTATAACACTTAACCAAGCAGGGCAGAGGCCAGGCCCAAGCAGGGCCTGGCGGCAAAGGCCTGCCTGCAGGCGTGCCAAAGCAGCAGCTGTCCTATCAAAAAACTGTATCCTGAGTTGTTCCTGTTACTTCCAAGTTGATCCTGATCCTGAATTGTAATCTGTTACTTCCCTAATAAACCCTATAATTGTAAATATGGTCTGTGAGTTCTGTGTGGCCATTACAACGAAGTATCGAACCCAGCAGCGAAGTAGAGAGCACCATGGGAGGGACAGCTGGTGTCAGAATTGGTAAAAAGGTTGGAGGGTAAGGTATGTCTGATCACTGCCTCATGGGAATCAGCTTTGGGCTGATGATGGTGATTATCTTCCCCCCTCCTGAAGTTAGAGGACCTCTGACACCACCATTTTACGAGCAACTGAGGGTACTGGTGAATAAAAACTGTTTTATTTATACTTATGAAAAGGGTGAATGTTTTGCTCAATGTTACCCACTGAATATAAATTTAAGTTTGAACAGCAGTCCTATTGCATCAAGAGTAGTTGCCTATTGCTGTATTATGGGCTTGATTCAATTCCTAGAGAAATAAGCATATGCATTATTAAAGCATAATTACACTTGATGTTAAGTGGCTTCCCTGCAGATGCCTCCCTGACAACAGAAGAGTAAAAGTTCCTTTTTGCCCCTGATGCCTGTTCTTCCCAACTCAAGTATAACATTTGCTTACAGGATGAAACCAGTCCCATTTCCAAATGAGTATGACATCTGGACAAGTCATTAAGGATGAACATTTTATTGGAATATAGGCATTTGACAGAGTAAATATGTGGTTACAAAGTATTTTAAGTTTTATTTGCTTTATATGATGATCAGAAAAAAAAAATCAATCTACAGATTGTGTAGATTTTTTCCCATGAAGTTGCAGACTTCAGAAGGCAAGTCCCCAAACCCTTTTGTTTTCAGTACAGTAAGAAGACACGTCGCCAACTTTTTTACCTACTGCAACTATTTTATTGTTTAACTCGGAGATGTCCTTCCCTCCCCCATATTAAAATTGCCATGCAGCATACATCATTTGGCACTTCTTAGAATGAATTAAAATCCCTTTTGTCCAGGAGAACTGTGAAGCCCTTTGATATCACTGACTCCAATCCAAAGGAATGTAAAACCAGAGTTGAGAATCTCTGTCATAAAATGCAGAAGGTCAGGCCTAAAGTTCTGCGGTTGTTCACATTCAGCCTCTTCCTAAAGCACTTGGCCAGACTGGAATCTTATCCCTGTGGGCTCTGAAATACTATCTTTTAAAAGAGCTTACCGTGCATAATGCAAGACACTACTGTCTCTACTCAAGCTACCTTGTGAAAGGTCCATATTAAGATAACTAGTTTAAAGTCAGAATTTTTGCCAAAAACCACATCTTGGGGTATTATACTTCTCTAAATTTGCCCAGAGGAGAGAGAAAGCTCTCACAATAAACCTGCTCCATCCGGGAAACTTCTGAAACAACAACTATGAATCCACATTAAAAGCAAAGCAAACTCCTGGTAATATGAAGTTTGTCCATTCAATATGTAAAAACAAAAATAATATTTTAAATGTATTTTAACTTTCTAGCCCATTTTTAAATGGAATAATCATCCTGCTTACTCTAGTGAACTTGTCTTTTGTAAAATACATACATACAAATCTGTCAGCTGTGTTCTCTAGTACTTCCTCCCACTTAATGCCCAGCCTCCCTCTGGCCTAGAGGACAAATAAAAGAAGGGCACCTTAGCTCAGTCACGTAATGCAGTGAAGCACACCCTCTCTAAAGCCCCACTACCCACTGCTGTCGATTCTGACTCATAGCAACCCTATAGGACAGAGTAGAACTGCCCCATAGAGTTTCCAAGGCTGTCATCTTTACAGAAGCAGACTGCCACATCTTTCTTTCAAACCACCGACCTTTGGGTTAGCAGCCGAACTCTTAATGCTTAACCACTGCACCACCAGGGCTCCACACTCTCCTTAAAAACAAAAACCAAACCCGTTGCCATCGAGTCGATTCCGGCACCCACTTCAGGGATGGAAAAATCTCTTAGCTTTCTGCGGGGTGTCAGAAGGCCTGAGGTGAGCAAATGGAGGAAGCTGGGAAGCCCTGGAGTAGGGGCAACCTGGGCTGGGACCTCCCTGTTAGCTGAGATCCCCAGAGAGGAGGCAGGCCTTGGCGGGCTGGGCACGGTTCCTTTGGCTCCCTGCTGTACTGGGCAGTGCACCTGGTTACCTGGCCATCTTCCCCTTGGACTTTGGACTTTGTTTAAGGCAAGTCTTATCAAGGGCAGAAAGCCCCATTAAAACTGTGCCCGTGCCTGACAGCAAGCCCCAAATAGCCTCAGCACAGCTGCATTCAGTTCCGTTTCCTAAGCAGTCTGACATTTGCGAGTTCTGTGCTAGGCACTGGGGATATTAAAGTGACTTGAGGAAGCCGTTATTCAAGGCTGTATGTTTCTAGCAGGAAGTACATATGATGATTAAAACCTAGTTTCTGTCCTTGAAGAAAGGAGCTCCTGGGAGAGATAGGAAGTAAACAAAATTTCAATTCTCCATGTAAGTGCAAGGATATGAGGACACACTGAGTACTGCAGGGGCCTCGGCCTTTATGCATGATGAGATCCTTCACAGACGTGACGATCTGAACACTCTAATTAAGAACAGTTGAAACAACTCAATATGAGGGTATACTGATACTGATTATTGTTCATCCCTTAGGACCCAGAAAGCCCAGAAATTCTTTGAGGGTGGTGTGGAGGGGGAGATCTTTTCATTCCTTGTTAAAGGGCTGAAATGGGGACAAATTCTCTAAAGAACTGATATAAACTTAATTTCTGGTGAATATGTTGGAATCTAATATTAAAACTTGTGGAAGCAAAGTTCAAAATGCAGTACTTGGGACTGAAGCTTTTAGAAAATCATCTAGTCGGGTTGTTTGTTTTTGTTTTTTTCTCCTGAGGGACAATAGAACAAGTCTTTTCAATCTTTTGCAGCTAAGACTATTGCACTTTTAACATTAATGGTGATAGGTCATGATCCATTTAGAAGCTGTATTTGTGTCTATTTCCACTAAAGTGTAGACTCCAGGAGAAAGGGACAGTCTTTTTACCACAGTACCCCCACTGCCTGGTACAAAACAGGGACTCAATTAACTCCCTCAGTAACTGAACAAACAATTTCCACTTTTGCTAACACCTTTGGAACTTGATGGTATATACCTTGACTTTTTTTTTTTAAATTCACGTTACCTTCTGGCAATAAGCCAGGATTATTTTAATGAAAAGACAGAAAGCTGTGTCACAGTTTGAAAATTGGCATTTTCTTTTCTTCTAGATTAGATTCCCTTGGGTCTTTAAATTTATACTAGACAATACACTGAATTTTTTTTATTACTATACCTAACACAGTACGTGGCATACAGTAGCTATTTAAATAATGTTTGTTTAGTTAGTAGGCATTAAGCTCAATCATTTAGTTAAGCTTTTTCTCTGCAGTCTAAAGCTGATTTGGAATGATTTCAGGCTTACGCATGCCAATGAAATTTTCTTGCCTCATCTAAACGTCCCCAAAAGGTGGTTAATTAACAAAGCCCAATAAGATTAATTAACATAATTAATTATTAAATTGATAGCAGAATTAATAACAGGCCCAGACAGTTCCACAGACCATGAGCTTCCTCCATTTCAGCTCAGCTTCTCCTGAGATTTACTGGCGTGACTGGCCCTGTGGAGCTACATACAACAGGAGTGAGTGGTGTTGGTGCCTGACCTATCCAGTCTGGCAGGTTGACTGTGGATAAATGCTGAGTCCTTAAGAGAGAGTGAAATCAGCATAGTAGGCGGTGAAGCTGGATTTACAGTATACATTTGCATTCTTGCAAAAAATTAAAAAGCCTCAAAGTACATTAAGAGACTGCATCACCAAAATGTGCAGAGTGTATTGAAAACTGTGCTCCTACTGTTTCTCAGTCTTCTCAACACCACTCCCTCCCTCTGACACCCTCAGCTGGCCTCTAACCCCAAACACTCCATTGTCTTTGTAATTCCTATAAAACATGAAAGCAATAATTCATGGTACAACAGTTCAGTCCCACAAAGGTTTGCTACAGTGCTCACGCCCTATGTGTTTTTCCTTTGGTTTCACTATACAAATGAAGGAAATACTTAATAAAATGCTTCTGGTAACAACCCGCACATAATCCCTAAGTGCACCCCCTATAGCCCTTTGACTGACTTTATTCAAAGAAAGACTTCTGCCAAATAGGCCCTCTCATTCCTCCTCCACGAGCTGCCCTGGGGAACTCTCAAGACAACCTTCTCTCTCCTTCACATTGTTTTCGTGTGCACCTAGGCTACTGGTGTTTGGAGCATTTTCAACCACCCACTGACACGCATGAACACTGGCAACCTTACTCGCCTCTGTATCCACGCTGACCTCGCGCTGGCCAGTGCTGATTTTCCCTTCCATCATTTCTTCAGAAACCTGGCTCTCACTAGGGTGGACATGGTCAGAACTTAAGATGCAATCTTCTCCTGCACTGGCCTCACCCTCCAGGGCACACTGGGCCCCTCCTTCTTCGTGGAATAGTTTGGAAGCCCTCTCAGGGAGCTCCCCAGCCTCCATTTGCTCACCTGTGGGGCCTGGGCAGCTGGCCCCCTCGGTGAGCCTTCCACAGGCTGGCTCAGGAGCAGAGCCGCTTGCCTCTGGAAAGCTCCCCCATTCCATCCCACTGGCCTCTGTGGAGGAAAGATGGGCTTCCCTCTCGTTGACTTCATCCTCTTCACAATGATCCTGATGGGAGGCAGCTACCTCATGGGCTTCTGTGTAGATTTGGGGTTTTTCTTCTTCTTTTTCATCTTCTTGGGGCAAAAGGGTCTCCTCTGGTATATCTTTTTCAATCACTACGGCAGACTCCACCGGTACTTCAACTGTCACCGTCAACAATTTTCTGAGCTCTTTCAAAGAGCCGGAGGCAGAGACGGATTCTGGCTCTTCATGAGCGGGGTCTTCTTCCTCAGGAATCTCTCCAAACTCCAGCTCTGCTGAATTTTTGTCCAAGGTTTCTGTCTTGTCCTCTGTAGCCACAAGATTCCCAGGGCCACTGATGCTTGAAACAACCACCTGCCCATCCCCAGCTGAGGGAGGGCTGGAAACAGGGAGAGATGTGCTTTCCTCTTCAGCCAATGGACTAGGGGCCCCAGGCTGCTGCTCTTCCTCTGGCTCCTGGAACACTTCGTTACCCAGGGACTCACTGTCCAGAACTCCTGGCAGAACAGCAGAGGCTCTCCTGGCAGGGCTGGCCTGGTTTGACCCTGTGGGGGTTTTTAGATCAGTTAAGCTGGACACACTTTCACTGGGCAAGGTTACGTTGTCTTCAAATAAGTTGTGTTTCTTCAGGACGGCAGCTTCCTTTATCACTAAGAGAGACCACAAAACAAAACATGACGTGAACACTCTGCTGTGGCCAGCCTGGATTGTCTGATTTTTTCCAGAGGCCAAACCCCTCTCAGCTTCTTTAGCTATTTCTCAATCTCAAGTCTCATCTTACTCCTGCCCTCTTTCTTGGAGATTTCCCTGACCACTGAAGCCTGCAAACTTTTTCCAAATGCTGAATCTCTGTAGCATTCATTCATTCATTCATTTATTCAACCAGTAAATATTTGCTGGGCATTACTATGGGCTCAGAGTCCCTGGGTGGTGCAGTTAATGCACTTGGCAGCTAACCAAAAGGTTGGAGGTTTGAGTTCACCCAGAGGCACCTTGGAAGAAAGGCCTGGCAATCTACTTCTGAAAAATCAGCCATTGAAAACCCTATGGTGCACAGTTCTATGGTCACCATGAGTCAGAGTCAACTGGTTTACTATAGGCTAGGCAACCCTGGGGCACAATGGTTAAGTGCTCAGCTGCTAACCAAAAGGTCGGTGGTTTAAAACCACCAGCAGCTCTGTGGAAGAAATGAGCTGGTGATCTGATCCCATAAAGATTTCAGCCTAGGAAACCCTATGGGGCAGTTTTACCCTGTCCTACAGTGTTGCTATGAGTCAGAATCACCTTGATGGCACCCAATAACAACAACAGGCAGTGGAAATCCAGAGATGAACAAAATACAGCCTCTGCTTTCAAAGCGCTCACGGTCTAGAATAGTATCATCTGTATAGCTCATGGAAGCCCCCATCACATTGTACTAGTTGCTAATACACGAGGCTCCAGATTGCCCTACAGTTTGACTGAAACTCCTCTAGGGCAGAGGCAGGGATTAAACATCTCTGCTTCTCCTCACAGGGTCTAGGGCAGTCCTGAATGTGTAGAGAGCTACTCAGTCCCGAGTGTGCAGACGAGACTGCCTGGTTGACCTGTAGCCTAATGAAGATCTATATACACTAGCTCAGCCTCAAAGGCCTTGGGAGGAGCAATAACAATAACAGTAGCAATCACAGCACAACTGACATGTTTGGCTGCAGGCCTTGGTTTATGGCTGTGCAGATGTAGAAACTGCAACACCATCACATCCAAGGGAGTGCCGTTCATGTTACAGAGAGCACAGATCTGTGTAGTCAGTCTCATAATTTTCTGGTAGTTAGCAGTAGAGTATCCTGTTCTAACAAAATGAGTATATTGTGACTATTTTCCAACAGAGGACAGTAAAGTGTCTGGAGGAAGGGAATCTGTTTGAATTCACCCAAACGTACCGTCCAGGCTGCTGGTGACCCCGATGGAGCCCTTCCTCTTTGCAGACACTTATACATTCCTACCTCACTGGACTCTCTATGATTAGTTACTGTGAGCTGGGGCTTGTGTGCTTGGCTGGTTTTCTTGGTGGACGGGTTTTTGTGATACTCGAGACCTTCTGCACAGAGATCAGATATGTTTCAGGCCTACACTTTGATGGGTGGCCCTATTGAGGATGTTCCTATTAAAGTTTTCCTATCCCAAGCCAGGAAAACCTGGTGGCATAGTGGTTAAGTGCTAGGCTGCTTATCAAAAGATTAGCAGTTGGAATCCACCAGGAGCTCCTTGGAAAGTCTGTGGGGCAGTTCTACTCTGTTCTGTAGGGTTGCTATGAGTCAGAATGAACTCGATGGCAATGGGTTTAGTTTTTTGGTTTATTCCAAGCCAGGCCTGACTCACAGGACAGTGGGGCCAGAGTCCTAACAAGGCCGCAGGATACTGCGTCATCGCCCTATCTTTTCTGTCCAGCTGTGTGGAGTGGAGAATGTGCTGAGAGAGCAGCTGGTCAGCCCTGCTCCCAGAATCACCTCCTCTTGGCTCTGGGAGGGGTCATAAGCCATAGCTATGAAGAGCTTTTTGCCCTTGTTCTGTCTGCAACAGTGGGAGGAAGACAGCTGAATCTCAGCTCGACCACTTACCTGCTAAGTGACCCAGAGCTTAATCTTGCTAAGCCTTAGTTTCCTCTTCTGAAAGATGAAGCCTCGAGCTCCCATCTCACAGAGTTATTATTTGTATTAAAAGAAAAAATAATATCTAAAGGGCCAGCATAGTGTGTACGAAATCATGAATACTCAATGCTAGTATCTTCTGTCTCCCTAGCACACCAATGTCAATTTCCTCCTCTCCTTTCTTATCTGTTGATAAATGCAGCTGGCCTGACTGAGTCCCATTTCACGGGTACTACCCTCTATCTAAAGTTTTCCCTCTCCTATTACCATCGAGCTGATTCCGACTCATAGCAACCCTATAGGACAGAGTAGAACTGCCCCAGAGGGTTTCCAAGGCTATAATCTTTACAGAAGCAGACTGCCACCAGCACCAGGCAAACCTTCCTTACCTTTCAGAGTTTCATCAAGGAGAGTCTGATATAAAATTTCCTCATAGACATTTTCAACCTGGATCATATTGGTATGATCTGCAAAGATGAACTGCTCATATTTCTGAAGCTCCTGGAGAACGAAAGATAAAGAGAAAAAGGCATGAGATGACTGTTCTTGGAAGAGATACGCAAAGGACAACTCCTACTCACGATCCTCCCCTGGGAGTGCGTGGGAGCAGGTCAATGTTGGCCCCCAGGAAAAGGTGTTTAAAAAATGACTCAATTCAAAGATATTTTATTGGGTTCCCATTTGATACAATCCACTGCACTAAGCACCATGTATGACCTCGACACATCTTCTATCAACTGTCCAGGAGAGGGCTTGGACCGGTACACTGGTAGGTCCCTTCCCTACACCATTCTTTGTACTGACCACATGTCTATGCACCTTCATGGAGAAGACACTGAAGATTTTGATCACCCCAAGGCCTTGTCGGGGGGGTCTGTCCTGCTTTTTTTCCAATGTACCAACAGTATTTTACTGAGGTACAAGTTACATAGAGCAAAATATACAAATTTTAAAAGTACAACTCAATAACTTTAAATATATAAATATATCCATCTAGCCACCATCCAGATCAAGAGAGAAACATTTTCATCATCCCCTAAAGTTCTCCCATGCCCTTTCCCAGTCTGAAAAGAGATAAGAACTGTTCTGATTTCTATCCCAACAGTTTTCACTTGTTCTTGAACTTTATATACATGGAATCGTATGTTCTTTTGTGTCTCCTTTTGAGATTCATCAATGCTGATGTATGTATCAGTAGCTCATTCATTAAACGGCATTCATTATCTGGATAAACCCAAGTTCTTTATCCATTCTTCTGATGATGGGCATTGAGATGTTTACATTTATTGGCCATTATAAATATAGCTGCTATGAACATTCTTGTACATGTTTGCTTGTGGACTTAAGGAATCACTTATCTTGGGTATATACATAGGAGTCAGAGGGTAGGTCATAGGGTAGGTGTATATTTAACTTTACTAGAATGAGGCCCTTTTTTAGGTTGGGAGAATCAAAGACTCTTTGGGAACATTCTCTTTCCCTCCAACTGGCCCTGACACTCACGGATTCCCTTTAAGACAGTCCAAACACGATGCAAAATCCCTTAACCCTCCCTGCCTTCCAAGGGTTCCCAAATGGCTTGCCTGTTATCAGCATGAGGATGGAGCAGGGTCAAAATGTACCAAATCGTATCCAGTGATTAACTGGGTAATCCTGGCACCTGAGGGTGCTAGGGGAGGGTTCCCCACATGTGGCTATTAGAGGGCCAGGGGCTTAGCAGTGGGATCTGATGCCTTTGGCCTGGAAGGACAGGATTAATAGCAGGTGATCAGAAGCACCACAGCCAGGTAACTCTCAGTGCTAGAACTTGGGGGCGCTGTAGCCCAGGACCAGATCACAGCAGCCAGCAATGGCGTCCTTTTATACCCACCCCAGAAATAAACTAAAGAGTTGAAGAGGTGTGAGTCTCAACAACCCCTAGAAGGTCTGTGAGACAGGACTGACACAAAGGTTAGTACAGTATGGAAACAGCACTGCTGAGGAGGTGCAGCACTGCCTTGGATCAGCTGTGTGACCCTGAGCAAGCCATGTCACTGCTCTGTGCCTCCATCTCAGGCCTGGGAGACCCCTTCATCTTCCCTATGTGATTCCCACTCCTTATTCTCCGGATTGTTATTCATTCTTCAGGACTGGGTCAAGGCATGACTTTGGGAAGTCCTCCCCTACCCCATAGCCGAGTTGAGGCAAGCCGCCTCAGGACTCTGCCCCATGCTACTGTAGTGCTTGCTCACCACATGGCAGAATGTATCTGATCCTGCCACTAGACTGTGAACTCCAAAACAGCAGGACACCTGTCTGGCACAGTGCCTGGATCATATTTGATACATATTTAATACTCATTTGCTGACTAAATAAAACAGTAGACCTTTGGAATTTGGACCCACTAAATAATTCTGTGGAAAGGAATAATTTCTAGGGTCATTCACACTGTTGTGATGTGCCCAACTTTACAAAACAGCTCTTCTATACTGAACCGTTTGAATTGTATCATATTTTTGATGCCCTGGACCAACTAAATCGAAATTTCTAAGGGTGAGTCCTGGGGAATCCGAATTTTTTTTAAAGCTCTGCAGGCAATTCTAAAGTGCAGCTAGGATTGAGAAGCACAGGTCTAGAAAGCTGCTACTTTAAGAACTCAGGGGAAAACAATTCAGTAAAATAACGAATCCTTCTACGACACAGATAATCCCCTAATTTATCTAGTCTGTAAATCGTGATTTTTAAAAATCTCTTGGCACTGATACAATACCCTTCACTACTGAGAACTCTGGGTTACAGGCTCTTTTGAAACCAGTCTCTGTTGATTAAATTACAAGAGCCTCTTATAGATGGAGCACAACTCATTCTGCTGATTCATGGAAAGACGAGAGCAGACTAGAAGGAGAGGACCTTCCTCATCCCTCTCCTCACTGGGAAGGAGGTGTGTAAAAATGGTGTGGTGGCATAGAACCTCCTCGTCTAACTTCATGAGAGGGGAGAATCTGATGATTCAGCCCAAGGCGGATTCCTATGAGGTGGAGGGCAGACACACCTCCACCCTCCAACCTTTTTACCAATTCTGACACCAGCTGTACCTCCCACAGCACTCTCTACTTCTCTGATGGGTTTGATAATTCATTACAATGTCCACACAGAACTCACAGACTGTATTAACGATTATGGGTTCATTAGGGAAGTAATAGGTTACAACTCAGGATCAGGATCAACAGGCTACAACCTGGGATCAGGATTAGGAAGTATGTAGGCAGAGTTTCCCTTCTTCAGTGCAGGACAGCTCTCTCAGCTCCTCTCAGCCATGCAGGGCTCCTCTCAGCCCCCTGAGGATAGGCTCCTCCCGGCCCCCTAACGACAGGTTCCTCTTGGGCCCCTCAGGACAAGCCTTCTTTCTAGGCCTTCAGCCCCACTTGGGCCTGGCCTCTGTCCTGCTCAGGAAAGTGTTACAAAGCTTTTTAGCTCTGCCAATAAGTGCCAAGAGACACCCCACTCCACCAGGAAACCTCCTGTTTGAAGGCTCTCAGTTCTGTCTCTCTGTGGGCCAGGAAGCCCACCACACTATCTTGCACCGGGTTCCTGGTTCTGCTGCCCCGTTTCTCTGCTGCTGCTTCTCAGGGTCTCACATCATCTGCTGAGTTACAGCTCTCTCTCTCTGTCTCCTGGTTCTAGGAGGTTCTCAGCATAGAGACCCCAGGTCCAAAGGACACACTCCACTCCCGGCTCTTCTTTCTTGATGGTAGTGAAGTTGCCCCCTTCCCACCTCTGGGATGGCTCATCCTAAGCCTAGTGGGATGGCAAAACTGACCAATCCCCTTGTTAGGGTTCCATATACCTTATTTGCATTATTAGCAGTCTGTTCAATCCCCTTGGTGGGCCACAAACACTTTATTTGCATAGTCCCACCCAATCATTTTGTGGGAGTTACAAGACCATGCATGGTTAGAAGGGCCATATTAAGCAATTCACTGCACCACAAGGTATTGTGAGGTCCCCAAACCATTTTTGGGATTGAAATAGAAAAACTCTTGAAGCAGAACATCTGCAAGCCACATATATCCAGAGGTCGACTGAGACATCGTTTGCACTGCTGAACTTTTTCTATCCACCTAAGGCCAAAGGACAATCGTATAGACCAATTTTTTACTCCTTTGGCTTGTCAAATCCTTTTCTATTAAAGAAATATACACCTAGAAATAAAAGCCAGGTACTAGATATGCCTGTACGGAGCCCTGGTGGCTCAGGGGTTAAGTGCTCAGCTGCTAACTGCAAGGTTGAAGGTTTGAGCTGCAGAGTAAATCACACTTTCCTAATTATGGCTGCCACTGGATGTGTGATTTTTGCAGCAGATTAAATAGTTTCATTGATTTTACTAAACAAATATTACTGGATTTAACAAGACAACGACACAGTGGTTAAACACTCAGCTGCTACCTGAAAGGTTGGCGGTTCAAACCCACCAGCCACTCTTTGGGAGACAGATGTGGCAGTCTGCTCCTGTAAAGATTACAGCCTTGAAAACCTTATGGGGGCAGTTCTACTCTGTCCTATAAGGGTCGCTATGAGTCAGAATCAACTCAACGGCAATGGGTAGAGCTTAGATATGCCTGTGACTATCTGAAGAAAAATAACTCATGCAAAGGGTTTTAACGTTCCAATGCTTGGAGACTTTCCAAACTGCCAAAAAGCCCTTTATAAATTCTAAAAAGCTCTTCATCATTTGCTCCAAGAGGGAGCAGAACTTGCAAATGTTCAGGCTCATAGATGATTTCTGAAATGTAGAAGTAGTAGTAGTAGTAGCAATAATAATTAATAATAGACCACTTACTGTGTGATTACCATGTGACAGGTGAGTACGAGCTGGTTTCTACGGCTGGTGGTTTCCAGCTCTGTGACTTTAACCCCTCAGTTTCCTCATTTGTACAATGAGGATATTAACAGTACCTCCTCATAGAGATGTCATAGAGTTATTGAGATAATTCACACTAGTGTTTAACACAGTGCCTTGCACATGGTAAGCACTCAACAAATATTAATTCTATCATTCTAGTCCTCTCTCTTAGGAGTCCCTCAGTGGTGCAAATGGTTAAGCCCTCAACTACTAGCTAAAAGGTTGACGGTCAAACTCGCCCAGAGGCACCTGGAAGAAAGGCCTGGTGATCTGCTTTCAAAAGGTCACAGCCCTGAAAACCCTATGGAGCACTTCTACACTGCACACATGAGGTCACCATGAGTCGGAATTGACTCAACGGCAACTAACAACAACAGTTCTCTCTTCATCTTAAGAAAGATACTGCAAATTACTATTATGTCCATCTTACAGTAGGTAAAACGTAGGCTGAGAGAAGAAAAATGACTTGCCCGAGGCTCCTAGCCAGATGCATGCAGGAGCCAGGGCTTAAACCCAGATCTCTGCCTCCAGAGTCTCCTTGCCCAGAGTCTGCTCTGCAGACTAAGTCACACTTTCCTAATTATGGCTGCCATTGGTTGTCTGATTTTTGCAGCAGATTAGTTTCACTGATTTTACTAAACAAATATTACTGGATTTAACAAGACAATAACGCAGTGGTTAAACGCTCAGCTGCTAACTGAAAGGTTGGCGGTTCAAACCCACTAGCCGCTCCTCAGGAGATAGATGTGCTCCTGTAAAGATTACAGGCTTGGAAACCCTATGGGGCAGTTCTACTCAACTGACTTGACGGCAACAGGGTTGGGTTTTTGTTTATTTGTTTTAACAAGACAAATATCCTAGTAGCATCCTTCTGTAATCATCTTAAGATGTTCTCCTGGATGTAGTGGTTAAGTTTTGGAGGATACACTGGACCTATGAGTCATTCTATTATGAACACCTGGTATCTTCAGTGTTCTATGGCAACTCTTAGCTTGACTCAAACTCAGCATTATGCTTTGAGATCATGTATAGTCTAGGGTTTGGCAAATTTGGCCAGCTGCTTGTTTCTGCAAAGAAAGTTTTATTGGAACACAGCCATGCTCATTTGTCTGTCTTGATTATATATTTGTTCCATATTATCCTGTGGCTGCTTTCCTGCTACAACTGCAGAGTTGAGTAGTTGTGAATACAGACTCTACGGCCTGCTAAGCCTAAAATATTTACTCTCTGACCTTTAACAGGAAAAGTATGCTGGACTAGTCTACTGATTAAAGCACATCACAGCAAAAGAACTTGCTGGCGCTTCACAGGCAATAAGAACAGGCTCTTTAGAGTAGCCCATCTCCTTACTGGTTTACACGTGGACGCCAGTGCTTTCTGCACGGTGGGAAGTGTGATCTGAACCAGAGCCTCTTGAAATATCTTCTTCCGGTTGGTGCTGCTGTCATAGTCATATTGCTGTCAATACAAAGACAGAAACATACGCTAAATAGCAACATTACAATCTGTTAACTTTTGCTTAAAAACTCAGCCACCCACTTCATCTCTCTCTTTTTTCCTCTAGTTTCTGAGGACTCTTCTGATGTTTGTTTTCCAAGGTCTCAGGGATCTTTCTATGTCATTCTCTCACTGCAGGTGGAGGTTAACACTGATAATGACCAATTTCACCTCCCCTTCTTATGATACAGGAACTCATGCAAGATTAAAGCAGAGTGACCTCTTTGTTATAAAGAAAGCCGGGGACAGAACTGAGGCTGGAGTTTGTACCTCATCACCTCCAATATGTGTATGTGCACGATCATCTACTTTGTTCACTCTCATCCTGAAAGCAGGATCAGTGTGATATAATGACTTCCTGAAAGGAAGAGAGGGCCTGGCTCATAGCTCCACCAAGAATGTGACATGTTAACCAAAGAAGTTTAGCATCTAGAACAGAAAGATGATATTTACTCTGGTATGGGCTGAACATCCAAACCTAGAGACCATTATTTGATCTTTAGACGTCTCTTTAAGGGGATCACAGACAAACTGGAACCCAGTCACAGGGGTGTGAGCAGAATGGCCAGTCCAAATGAGGAATGGGTAAAGACATGAAGGCATTTACACTGGAGACAATAACTTGGGGCAAAATTATAGCTCCATTCAAACAACCAAAGGCTACCATGTGAAAGAAGCATATAAACAAATTACCAGTGACAAGAACTTTGGCCTAACATAAAGAAGCAAGTTCTTTCAGAGAAGAGCGTTCAGAGGTGAGATGGGCTATTCTGAGAAGCAGAAAGCGTCCTGACACTGGAGATGTCCAAACATAAGCTATACCACCTCTGGCGGGGATGCACCTTAAGACTGGATGTGAAGCTGAACTAGAGGCACTCTAAGTGCCTTTCTAACCTGAGGTCTTCACATCCGAACACCTTTCCACTTGTTTTCTTCCTCTCGTTCGGTGCTGAAGCACTTGATACTGACACTATCTTTTCTTTCAACTCCATTGTAACTTCGTTATCATTTATGTTGCCATGATAAATACTGCTTTGAACCCCAATGGTTTGGTTGCCAGAGTTTGTCCTGCCTGTGAGGCATCCAGATCAAGTCTGAGATCCAGGGACCACCCTTAGGCTCTGTGGGCTTTGATCTCCTGCTACAAAGCACTGTTTTGAGGAAGTTCGTTGTTGTTAGTTGCTGTTTGCTTGGCTTCTACACACAGCATCCTCACGTATAACAGAACTAAATACTGCCTGATCCTAGAGCAAAAAATTAGTGGTCTATGTACAAGGATAGTTTTAGCTCTAAGCTCACCATTGACCAGCCTGTTGAGCTTAAATAAATCACTTTAGCTTTCAGAGAGTCAATTTCCTCACTTGTAGAATGGAGACACATTCTATTTATCTCACAGTTCTTGGGAGGATAAAATGAAACAGTAGCTTAAAAAGCTTTAAAAATTTTTTAAATAATATATCATATATGTCCTAGTATATTTGATAGAGGGTCAGTGAAAATGAGGAAAACCCTCACTGAGATGGACTGACATAATAGCCTCAACAATGGCTCAAATATATCCAAGATCATGAAGGTGGCACAGGACCAGGCAATGTTTCGTTCTGTTATACGTAAGGTCGCCAGGGTCGGAGCCAACTCAATGGCAACTAACAACAACATGTACTAGCTTCTATTATGGCCATTTTGATAAATATTTATACATGGAGCACATTTAAAACAATTTTACATGGCAAGTATCTTGTCCTTGGAATATTTCCTTTGTCATAAGATTTTGATTTTTCTAAGAAATATTGGAAAATTTAGATTTATTTTACTATATTTTACATTCACTCCACAGGGAGAAAGATGTGGCAGTCTGCTCCCATAAAGATTTACAGCTTTGGAAACCCTATGGGGCAGTTCTACTCTGTCCCATTGGGTTGTTATGAGTCGGAATCGGCAACGGGGTTTCAACCCTTTGAAGAAACAGGCTGTGCCTTGCCTATTTTTTTTAATCCCATGTAACACCTATCACAATGCTTTGCTTACAGTGGATAGTCAATAAGTGTCGGTCAAGTCCAATCGCTATGAAAGTAAGCTGGGATTCGTTACTTCTCGCTGATAGGCAATGGTGCTGAGGACCTGTAGTCCCTAAAGTGGCCACTAGATGGCAGAAAAGGCATGAAAAATCATGCTGGAAAAACTGCTGCTTGATTTTAGTCACTGGTACCTCAGAAAGGAGGGAGGAAAGATTGGAATGAAAAAGGAGAACATGATATTTTTCACTTAAAAGAAATAGGGGTCCCATTCCCCTTTTACGTTTCCCAGAAATGAGAGAACGGTTGGTTTTACCTTTAAGACTCGAAGCTTAACCTTCTCAATGCAGACTGCAGTTTTGGAGGCCTCTCCTTGAAGATGTGGGGAGAGCAATTGCTCAAATGTGAATACTGCATTTTCCATCAGCTAGAAACCAAAAGCAACACAGAGGCAGACCACAGTCAGAGGCTGGGATCACTGTCCCCAGGTCTGTCTAAAACTATTTGCAAGGAGAAGGGGTAAAGCACCAGAGTTGGGTTCCCCCAGGCACTCCTCCAGGGGTGACCCAGAGCAACAGGTCCTTATCCTACACCTGGGCTGTGAGGTAAATTGCCACATGGCTAGAGAGGGATCTGTGAGAGGGTGGGATCTGTGCTAGATGTGTGTGTGTGTGTGTGTGCATGCATGTATGTTTTTCCCCTTGTTTTTGCTCCGCTGGCCCTGAACTGGAGAACCCAAGATCATGGGATTGAGAAGCTCATTCCTCGTCTTCCATTCTCTGGTATCCGCAGCCAGGTCTTAAAGGGATGAGGTGGGAGCCTTCTCCAACTACTCTTTGGCTGCTTCAGTTCTGCAGCTCCGCTTCCAGGTACACACAAACCACTCGGCAACACATCTCTTTCTCCACTCTGCATCCTCCCACCTCACTGCTCTTTCTTTCTCTGCAAGCCTGGGCTAAAATGTTCATTGGTTAAAAAACAGAAGTAGTTATATTTCTTATTCTCTGCATTTGTACCTCTAGCAATTCCAGCAGGGTCCCGTATTATCAAAGGGACTTTTGTTAAACTGTTGCCCAGTTTTCTTCCTGGTCCTTCTTTCATCCCCCCTCAAAAAAAAAACACAAACAACAGAGGACAGAGTAGAACTGCCCCATAGGGTTTCCAAGGAGTGGCCGGTAGATTTTAACTACCTACCTCATCCCCCTCAGTGGTTAGATAATAAGACTTATCTCTTAATCCTGCCCACCACTATTAAGGGGGAAAAAAAGCCCTGCTTTCTTCCCTAAGCTTATGATCCCAAAGCATCCAATACATAGCTTTATCACAGGACTTTCAACACCACAGTGAATTTATCTAAGAATTTATCTCACTATAAACTCTCTGGAGTGGGATTCCTGAAGGGTCTGGCCCACAGGAAGCTGTCCCAGACTGCTGAATAGAATTGTCTCCTCCAAGCTCCAAGGATCACGCTCTCCATTTATTTGGAAAGCACTATAATATGGAAAAGAGTTTGTGCTATTCATTCCCGTTCCTAGCGGAAAAGTTCTTTGTGGGAAAAAGGGGGAGCCGACTGAGTAGACTCAAGAAACTCAAACACGAGAGTTGTGAAGCTGTTACATATTACGATATTTTTACTCTTAACTGGGTTAGGACATTAAGCCAGTGTTTCTCAACCTTGGCTACATACTAGAAGCAGTGGAAAGAGGGTGGGCGTGGGAGAGCACTTCAAAGAAATTACCAAGGACAGAATCAATCACTGAAGGTGGGGCCTACACATCAGTATTTTTTAACAGCTCCCCAGGTGATCCTAATGTGCAGCCAAGGTTAAAGCACTAATCTGACAAATTAAGTAATTATCAAGTAATGCTACTCTATTTCTCCGAGATATTTCTTCTCCATGATGCTCATTAGGAGCCCCGGTGGTGTGGTTAAGCGCTTAGCTGCTAACTGAAAGGTCAGCAGCTCAAACCCACCAGCCGCTCCACGGGAGAAAAATGTGGCAGTCTGCTTCCGTAAAGATTTACAACCTTGGAAACCCTATGGGGCAGTTCTACCCTGTCTTATAAGGTTGCTATGAGTCAGAATCAACTTTCTGGCAAAGGGTCTGGGTTTGGGTATGATGGTCATCAACTTAGAAGATGAAGGCAGCTCTACAGATAAAATATGTCCTCACCCAACACAATGACTACAGACAAGCACTTTATTTCCCTCAGCTACACTAGCATATGGTCTCATTTGTCAGCTCCTTATTTCTTGACTCTTGCTTCATCCTCATTCACATGGATGACCCTCCTGCTCCTACCTCTTGCATGCAGTTCTGGGTCCTCTGGACCACCAGGTCCACGTGGGGGAATCTGAAGCGGCTCCTGAGATCCTGCAGGCGCTCTTGAAGCAGGTTGACTTTAATATAACAAGGTTCCATCTTCACGGAATCCAGCGGAAGATTCATAAGCTGGTCTAGATGCTGCATTTTGGTGAAGAGAAAAATTAAACACTTTCAGATTTAGGAACAATATTACATACACAAAATTCTAAACAATCAAATGAACATTATTACAGAGAATCGCTAACTGGATCGGGACATCTGTGACCTTTTTGATTGTCTTGTTTCTCTCTGTCTGTGGGGCAGCTTTATTGCTAGGAAAGAGACTGATTGGTGGAAGATACCAACTGGGTGATGGGAAAATCCAGGGGTACACTCAGGAGGGCTCCAGTCTTCTAAGCTCTTGATAAAGACTCCAAGCTCCCCGCATGTACAGCTTAATGAGCGAGCAGGCAGGTAGGTTCTTTGGTACGTGGAAATGCTGTTGGGCCCATGAGCCTCAAGAGTCTTCTTGAATGAGTGACATCCCTCTAAAAAAATCCCTGGGAGGTTGGGGTGCCTCCTGGACTTATGTTCTCTGGATGACAAGTCAGAGTACCCCACAATTCTGAGGCTCTTCAGTGCCACCAAGGCTTCCCTTTGCTGTAGGTTGCTCTGTGGCACTAATGGGTGGGATGGCGGCTAAGGCCTGACTGGGGAGAGGGAGTTAGCTTTAAAAACTGGGGTCCCCTTTCCAACCTGGTCCCGGCAGTATGGCTCCCGCAAAGAAGGGTGGCGACAAGGGCCGCTCTGCCATCAACGAAGTGGTGACCAGAGAGTACAACAACAACATTCACAAGCGCATCCATGGTGTGGGCTTCAAGAAGCGTGCACCTCAGGCACTCAAGAAGATCTGGAAATTTGCCATGAAGGAGATGGGAACCCCACATGTGCGCATTGACACCAGGCTCAACAAAGCCATCTGGGCCAAAGGCATAAGCAATGTCCCATCCTGAATCCGTGTCCGGCTGTCCAGAAAAATGTAATGAGGATGAAGACTCACCAAACAAGCTCTGTACATTGGTTACGTATGTTCCTGTCACCACTTCCAAAAATCTACAGACAGTTAATGTGGATGAAAACTAATAGCTGAGTGTCAAATAAAATTATAAAACTGCAAAAAAAAAAAAAAAAAACCTGGGGCCCCTTCTACTCTAGTTTGCACAAGTGATGACTTAATTGATGAGATCATAGGGCTTCAGCAAAAGGACAGTGCCAGGCTTCATCCACTAAAGCTCCAGTGTGATCCATGAACTAGGAAGATTGTTGCAAACAAAATACATGCTATTTTCCAAGCTTGTCTATAAACACAATTTTAAAAATTAAATATTTGGGATTTAAAATAAACAGAAGAGTGAGTGGAGAGGAAAGAGAGTGAAAGGTGCTGAAAATGGAGGCTCTAGGGAGAGGCTCCCCACTCTAAGAACTGGGAGGGCAAGGTGAGGAAAAGAGAACAGGTAATATAGGATGCACTGTCTGAGTCTCAGATCACAGAAAAGGGATAAATCTTAATTTCTCTAAACACACACAGGAATCTTAAAATAATCGATTTTCATTGTGCTTCTAAAGGAAAATACCCTGGGTGGTGCAAATGGTTAATGTACTTGGCTGCTAACCGAAAGCGTGACATTCGAGTCCACTCGGAAGCACTTGAGAAGAAAGGACTAGAGATCTACTTCCAAAAAATCAGCCATTAAAAACCATATGAAGCACAGGTTCTACTCTGACACATATGGGGTGGCCAGGAGTTGGAACTGACTCAGTGGCAATTGGGTTGGCTGGTTAAAGAGTGAGTTATGGAGGGTTTCATTGAAATGGAATTAATGATTGAAAGCATGCTGTTGAACTTACTCCTTGTCACACGGTAAGTAACAAAAGAATTAAACAGGTAAAGGAGTAAAAATGGGTTACTACTTTGTTCCTATTAGACTGGTGAGACTTTAAACAAGTGATAACACCCTATTGCTGATGGGTATGTGGGGAGAAAGCCAAACACTAGTGGTGGAAATTTATTTAAAATTTAAATCCATTTTTGGGACAAAAATGAGACATTTGTTAACATTAGAAATATAGCTACTTTTCAATTTATCAACCATGTTCTAGGAATCTATGCCATGAAAATAAAAGCATCAGTGTATAAGGTTATTTATTGCAGCTTTCATGGTGCCAGCAAGAGTGGAATGGTTGAATAAATCATGGTGCATTCATACATGAAAAATTATGCAGCCATTATAAAGAAAGATTTAGAGCTAGACCAGTTAGAGATGGTTTCATGATGTGTTTTTGAATGAGAAAAGTGGTAAGAAGAATAGTATATATAGTATAATCCCATTTTTTAAAGAGCAATCTAAGAAGCAATCTATAAATATGTGTGTGTCTTATATACTATGTAAGCATGAAGAAAAAAGTATAGAAAGCTAGGTTGTTAACACTACTTACTTGAGGGAAAAAAAGGCTGCAAGAAGAAATGATCTTTGCTTACGTACACTTATACATGTATGTCTGCATAAAGTAAGAAAGGAAATGAAGCAGAGGTGTCTGGGATGTCCATCATGATTTGTTAAGCGTAAAAACAAGTTGCCAGGTTATGTCTCTGTCAGTGGTTCTCAAACATTAGGGTGCATCCGAATCCCCTGGAGATCTTGTTAAAACACACTTTGCTGCTGCCTCCTCTACCATCAGAGTTTCAAAATCAGTAAGTCTGGAGTGGGGCCTGAAAACTTTCATTTTTAAAAATCAAGTGATGCTGATGCTGGTCTGTGACATGAATCTGTACTTTTGAAAATAAACAAACCAACAAACAAAACTTCTATAAATGAGGATATATGCTTGTATATCTGTATGCACAAGGCGAAAGTATAGGAAAACACATACCAAACTATTTATATTAGTTAATTCAGAGAGCTGGGAGTGGAGGTGACCTAAGAGTTGGGAATTGACTAGATCAGGTAGGTATGGGTGATGGTGATTAGTTTTACCTATACATAGACTTGAGTATATTGTTTCACTTCTTTCAAGTATGTTACTTTTGTAACTTGAAAACCATCAATAAAAAAATCAGGTGGATGGATGGGTGAATAGAGAGATGAATGGATGGGATGGATGAATAGTTGGATGGATGAATGGGGCAGCTGGATAGATGGAATGAAGGCTAGATGGATGGAAGAACAGATGAATGGATAGAAGGCTAGATGAATGGGTGTAAAGGAGGGAGGGAGGGAGAGATGATAGATGGGTAGATGGATGGATGGTTGTATCGATGATGGATGGCAGATGAAGCCTATGGAGAAGGCAGCCTTATGCAGACCATTCACACTCAGCTCCTGGGCTTCTTATCTTACCTCCTTTAGCTGGGCACTGTCTCTAGCGGTCTGAAAGCTCTGGCTGAGCTCATCCACTTCTTTTTCAAAGAGTGAGCGAACTTCACTGAATCCTGAGCTCACAGGTCCCATGAGCTCCTCCAGAATGGATGCCAAGAATGGTTGCACACTCTCCGCACAGCTTCTCTCCACAGGCTGGGCCACCATAGCTGAAGTAGGAAATAGCCAGAAAACTGTGACTTAGAGCAAAATTGGATTCAGGGGCACTAGAGCCAGGCCAGCACTGGAGGGTGCCCCACTGAGCCATTTAACAGGCTAGGCAAGCTCAGATGATGTGCCAGTACTCACCAGAATGGAAAGCCTTCAGACGCTTTGAGAACTGAAACAAACAGAACCTCTCCCCTTCCCAAGCTGACCTCTGCTCTGGGATGAGACATGTTTTTCTGCTTGGTCCCTACAAACATGCAACGTCTAAAACAAAGGAGGAATTCTGGTGCCTTACATATCTATATAAATCACCATCATTATACCGTATACATATAGTTTGTCTTCTAAAAAAACAATTATTTTTAATTAATTTTCCTAAGAGCTAATCAATTTTGATACAACTCCATCCCCCTAAAATCAAGTACAGTCTTTTCTTAGGCAAAAAAAAAAAAAAAAAACCAAACCCACTGCCATCAAGTCAATTCCAACTCACAGCAACCCTATAGGCTGCCCCGTACGGTTTCCAAGGCTATAAATTTTGACAAAATCAGACTGCCACATCTTTCCTCCCTGTAGAGGGCTGGTGGGTTTGAATCGTTGACCTTTCGGTTGGCAGTCAAGTGCTTAACCATTGCACCAGCAAGGCTCCAGAACCAAATTCCATTTAGTTTGCCACTCCTACCCTACATCCATCACCTCTCTGTTTCCAATTATAAAAAAACAACATTTTTTTTTCCTGATTATCAAGGAATTCATGCTCAGTAAAGAAAATGTAGAGAGGACAGAAAACTGTAAAGAAGGATTAAAAAAAATTTAACCATAATCCCATTTTCCAGACGCATATACTGTTCTTTGATTTAGAAGAAGAACAGCAGAATAAAGATTCTGAATCAGTAAGTCTAGGGTAGGACATGGAAATCTGTACTTCTATCTTAAGTGCAGAAGTGATTCTCATGATCAGCCAGGTATGGAACCAGCTGTCTTGTGAGGGAAGCCTGAGCTGGAGGAGGCCTGAGCCTGCTCTGTGAACTGGAAGACTACCTTTGTGGGTGTCGGTACACCACATAACTTTTGTCATAGTATCTCAGAACTGAAAAGGGAACTACAAACTCCTCTGGGTGCCCAATTCCTCCATTTACAGAAGGAAAAAAAAGGAGGTCCGGAGATGTTAGATGACTTGACCAGATTTGCAGAACCAGGACTACAATTCAAGTGTATTTCTTAACCGTATTATTGGCAGGTAACTTGCTTACGATGAAGTGACTGACCATATTCTTATCTCAGTTTGCAGAGATATTTCACAGTTATGAACGATCAGACTTGGCTCTTACTTATTCTGAGACTCTGAGATGACAAATACTATTATTATGAACAACTTTCATAAATATTTGGGACAGAAAAATTTAAGTAAGTCATACAATTATTAGGGAAAAAAAAAACCTTGGAGGCTCAATTCAAATATAATCGATTTTGAACTGTATGGTTCAAATATTAACAATCTATGAATTTTTTAAAATGGCTTCCTTGATACCAAAATGCAAATTATTTGCTAGGAGAATAAAGAACACCCAAAATTAATTAACTTTGAGAGAAGAACTGTTTGAAAAACATGCATAGTTGATTCTTGATATTGGCCACAGTTATGTTCTATAAAGTCACCACGAACACTGAATTAGCTAATATTGAACCATCGGTCCTAGGAGAAACAGGTTCTGCGAACCTCTGATCACAACATTTTTGTCAACCAGTCAACACATAACCTTGTTTTATGTGTGTTTTTGTTTAAAGACACCTTATTTAATATATATTGTTGACTCACTGACATTGAACTCACAGCCAACAGCACTATAACTCATGCCTGAACAGTGCTTATCCAACACAAGTATTTTCTCCTTAAAGACACGTCACAGTCTTCTTGTACTTAGGAACACTAGACAGCACTTCAGCACTCTGCTTGGGGGCCATTTAAACAACAAAATCACCAACAAGGAGCACAAAAATGTGAAGAACATGGCACTGAACAGACGGCGAAAAGGACATTCGTTTACAATATGAGCGCTGAAACAAGCATCAGAGCTGCGCCTTATTCCAGCTCAGCTGGGAACCTGCACTCGGGGCAACTCAAGTTTTCGACGCTCTACACATGCGCATGTCTGCGAGTGACGTGAAAGCACCCAAGTATTGATTTTGAGGTTACAAATAAATATTAGCAAGTAGGCAAATTCTCAAATACAGACTCCATGAATAATGAGGACAGACTGGAATTGAAATTTAAGAATAATCATGAACATCGGTGACATACAATGCAGACTTAGCAGCAGCTTGCCGCGCTGACCTGCTCAGGGAGGCAGTTCAGACTTCTCCCACTCGGGAAAGCCTAACGCCCTGACACCACCCCAGTGTTTCCTGAGCTGTGGTCTGCGGGATGTTTCCTTATGGACTGTACTAATTCCACGTCCCACACGCGTATGCTCTGCTATTTTTCAAGCCTCCGGAGCCGCTGTTATGATAAATAACTGCATTGTGACACATTAATTCATTAGCCTTCCTGAAGCTAAGGCAGCGGATGAGAAGCAGTTGAGCCTAATGATTAAGAACGAAGGCATTGGTGCAAGAGCGACTGGGTTGAGACTGACCGCCCCACACTAGCTTTGCAATTTGGGCAAGTTACTTAATCTCTGCCTCGTTCTTGTCTGTAAAATCAAGACAATAAAAGCATCTATCAGGGTAGTAGTGAGGATTCAAAGAATTTACTATGTTGAAAATACTTAGAACTATACGTGGTACTCTGGAAGTACTCCTTAATTCTGTTGGCATTATCATTTTTTCCAAACAATAACCACTAAAACATTACTTATTGTGAGGGGCCCACAGAGTTTTCTGAAGTTGAAATGGGATCAGCTGCCAGGTTGGGAATCATTGTGCTCTTCGTTCTTGTCTCTCTTGGGGCATTTATCACATTTTTCCTTCTGTTTCAATGTCTGTGACATGAGCCACGTCCTCCTCTACTTGTAACATCACGTCATCTTCATTGAATCCTCAGGGTCACTGTACTTAGGCCGAGCAGAATAATGCTTACTGAATAAATAAACAATTGTGGGGTAGCACAAAAGGTCCATTGCTTTCAGGAATCACACAGGAAGAAACAGAGAGACAACTTCTTAATACTCCCAAAGTTTTTTTTTGGAAATCCAAAGCCCTTTATCAATGTAGACTGAAGTACACTTCCTGTTATAAAAAGTGGAGAATGGAGGCCTGCCTGGTTAAAATGTATTTCTGGTATTTCATTTTAAAAAGACTTGACTATTATTTCCTGTCAAGGCTTCTTTTAGGAAACAAACTCTAGTCCGGGCTGGAATCTTTTTCCATCTTATGTGGGATACACCCGAGCTCTAGAGCTTTAGATGAGAGAGAGAGAAAGAGAGGACTTTAATTCAGGGCACAAGAATGGCCACTGCTAGGCCCAGCTTAGCTCCAGATAACAGGAGTTTTGGCACAGAAGTTAGATGTTGACAGTTTTAATTTGTATAAAATCTTTCAATATAGTCAATTCTAGACCTCGCTGTGCTAGATTTAGACATGGATAATAGCAGACAGAAAACACTCTGAAGTTAATTTATATTTGGCTTGGGAAGGCACTGCATGAACAGACATTCACACACAGATACACAGACATGTACACCCTTAGTGTAGTCAAACGCCTCCTCTAGTCTCCTTTCGGCAGGACCTGTTAGAAGGAGCCCCGAAGCAAGCTGGGCAGCAGTATGAAGAGGTCCTGAATTACAAAGAATAACCCACCAAGCAGACAATCACCTGTTAGACTGTAAGTCTCGTGAGAATGGGAACTGAGTCTTTCCAATTCACTGCTGAAGTTCCACCACCTTACTCAATAAGCACTTGGTAAATATTTGTGAATGAATGAATGAGAGTGACTGAGCAAGTGAATAATCTAAGAACTGACTATAGAAGAAGATCGCTAATAAACAATCACGAGATGAGCCAGCATGCTTTTCCTCTGAAGTAACATTTGGTATCAGTGGCTTTGTCGGAATATAGGGTGCCCAGATAGAATGGAGAACCATAGAATTTTTGTCTTGCAGAATTCCTTTGAGGCCTTCTAAGGCCTCTTGTGAGGGGATAGGCAAACTTTCTCTCTCAAGGGTCAAATAGTGAATATTTGAGGCTTTGCAATCCATAAGGTCTCTGTTCCAACTACTCAACCGCTATTTTAGCATGAAAGCAGCTAAAGACAACACAGAAATGAATGGGTGTGGCTATGTTCCGATAAAACTTTATTCACAAAAACAAGTTGAGGGCCAGATTTGGCCTACAGGCCATAGTTTGCTCACCCTAATCTGTGGACCCTCCTGTTCTCAGAAGAGGACATGGAGGCACAGAGAAGTCAAGTGGCCTGCCCAAGGACACATGACTAGATACAGTTGGATTTGGAGCTAGAATTCAAATGTATTGACTCCAAGCCAAAAAATGTGAACTTTACTGTCGAAGGAAAATCCATTTATTCATTGACTCAAATGCTCACTGAGAGCTTGTACATGTTGGGCATGGTGCGAAACACTGGGTATACCTGAGTGAACCAAGGCACCATGGCTCTGCTCTTTGAGAGCTTACATCTGAGACCCGGGTCCAGGCAAAGGCAGAGGTCATTACAATTCAGTGTAAGAAGTGCTGCAGGGGGGAAGTATAGGCAGTATCAGAGCACACAAGCACCACTACAAGGCAAGAAACAAAGTTTCCTCTGCCTTATGTCCATGAAGATTCCATGAGATGGTCCAGGCCCTTGACAGCACCTCTGACATACTAGTTATTACAGCTGTTATCACTTCTTCCCCAATTTAATTCTCCTCTGAAACCATTTATCTTAAGTATGCAGTGGATCCCCCAAATGTACATCTTAGTTAATTAGTAGGAGCACGGATTATCTCCACTGACCTTTGATCTTTCCAGTTAAGAAGTTCTTTGAGTTCACAATCTGATCCATGTCTGAACGGATCGTTCCTTCCAGGCCCTTCGTCAGACTTCTGCATTCCTCCTTCAAGGCACTTAATCCTTCTGAAAGTTGAAGCTGAACCAGGTTGTAGGCCTCCTCGAGGAGCTGCAACAGGGAATAGCACCTAAATTGGGCTCTGTTGTGTGTAAGCGCCTGACAGAGTCAAGTAGAGGGATGAGGGTTTATCACAGACTATCATAATATAAACAACACTGCACACACATTCTAATTTTTCTCTCAAACATCGAGTCTGTTTGGATTAGTCCTCATATAAGTGAGACTGAGCAGGCTCAAGGTAGACAGTTCTCCACTCAGCGAGGAACTATTTTTTAAAAAAAAATAAAATAAAATAAAGCTGCCCTATAAAGAGAAGGGAATGTTCACTGGAGGAGCACTGTTGCAGGACAAAATAATCACTTACACTGAACCAGGCCCTCTTCCTGTCATTCTTTTTCCCCTTCATTTTAGGCAGAAGATCCTTCTGGAGGGTTGGCAGGAGCTCTTCCATCACCAGGTTACTCAGGATCTGCAGAGTGGAAGACATCCCCCGTGTTGGCTAGTCAGTGAGGTCAGGCTGAATCTGAACATCAGGCCACCAAAAGGGGCCATGACTGGCTGTCACCATCCGGGACGATGTAAGGTTGTCCAGGCTACATGAAGTCTATTAGGTTCATCTTATGGTTTAAGCCCTTCTTCTGAGGCCACAGACATCTCAGCTAAGACAGTCTTAGTGGGTAAATGTTCTAAATATCCACAATGAATAATAATGATGCCTGCTTATTATATACTTTTCCCATTGGGAAAAATAAATCAAATTCCTCAACTTCAAACTTTGCATATTCAAACTAGAAGAATCTAGTGCATTATGGACAATAGGAGAAATTTCAATTATGGATAAGTACATCCTTAGCAAAATTGTAATGTACGTCAGGCTTGGTTTTGGTGGCTGAATCCTAGTCTGGATCCCCTCGCAGTTTCATCCCACCTCGAGTTCCCTCGGGATCCAAGTGTTTTCATGCTCTCTGTCCCCACTATCCCCTGAACCCCTCCCTCTACCCTTGTTAAAGTTTAGAAAAAGAAGGAAGTAACGAATATTATGGAACAACTGAACATTTGTCGGCTGAGCAGAACATAGGATGTCTAAAGTTTTATTAGTCTTAGAAGAAATACAACCAGAATGCTCATTAGAAAGCGAGGATGGTGAGAATTCATCTTGCTTACTTTGGACATGTTATCAGGAGAAACCAATTACTAAAGAAGGCCATCATGTTTGGTGAAGTGGAGGAAGATGAAGGAAACCCTCAGTGAGATGGACTGATGCAAAATAGCCACAACGATGAGCTCAAACATATCAAAAATCATGGAGATGGCACAGGACCAGGCAACATTTCGAACCAGGCCCTCTTCCTGACATTCTTTGTCCCCTTTGTTTTAGGCAGAAGGTCTGTCTAGAAGGTTGGCAGGAGCTCCTTCATCAGAAGGTTACCAGGTTTCGTTGTTATACACAAGGTCGCCATGAGTCAGAGCCCACCCAACAGCAATTAACAAACAACAACTTTTCCTTTTAAAAAAAAAAAAAAAAAATTGTTTCCAAATCTTTCCCCTAAAATTTTGTTCGGATCAATGAAATTGATTCTTTTGAATCTGAGCGGTATTCTACATGTAAACTCACGACAGTGCTCCACATTGCACCACTCCCTCCCCTTTACTGCCACTGACCCTGAATTAGATTAGAGCAGCCTTCCTATTCAGGTTTACTTTGACCGGGAGCCTTTTGGGGATCACAGCTCAGCTTTCAATAGTAGGCTGCAGACTAAGATTTACAAGAGGGCAAGAGTACTTTTGGAAATGGAGGCAGGCAGAAAAGTGGAGAATCACTGGAAACATCAGTTCTACAAATTTAAATAGTATTTGTCTAAAATAATTGACCTCTTCCTTCTCGAAAAATTCAAATTAAGCTTTGGGAATTAAGAAAGGTTTTCTCTGAGGTCAGAGGTCAGTCTCATGGTGATGGAAACACTTCTGAGCTCACCAGATGTTACCTTTCACCCGCGCTGTTGTAGCAGGGTGTAACGCAATAGCTGAACTAAACAGGAACACTCCCAGGGTGGAGGTGGACAGCCATCCAGTCCTAGTGTGCCTGTGAGTCCTGGGAGAGAAGTCTGCTCAGGTCAGTACGCTCACTGGAGCTCCCGTCATCTGCAGTTTGGGACTGTGATGTGACAAAGATTATAATGGGGACAGGATTTCCACTAGTCCTGGTAATTCATAGGCAGGGATGTTTTTATCTTTCGGAATAAGTCTCTGGGGGCAGTCAAGAGTTGGATGACTATTTTCTGATGACTTTTAGAGGAACTTGACACGTGAGCTCCATGTAAATCAGCAGGTCCAAAAATTAGATTCAAGTAGGTCATTAATAATCCAGGGATCCCCAGCCTGCTCTGTGGAATAAATTCTTGTTTTGAAACATGTCTGCCCAAGAGTGACAGAAGTGTGGCACGGGGAGACTGGGCTAAGAGGGTAAGGAAACTGAAATCAGAACTTAGGATCAATGGGAAATATGATCTTGGTCTGAAAAGTGTTAAACTCAAGAATGATAATAACTGTCCTAATTCATCGCTTTACAGAGATTAGTTTGAATTTGAGCGTAAGTGTGAAAAGAAAATGCTACACAAAGGCCAAAAAAACAAAAAGGAAAGGTTCCATTTGAGTGGGCTTACAGTTTTCTTTTAGTCCTTTCTCATACAGTGTTCCAAGAAAGTTGGTTCTATTTTAGCACTTAGGGAATTGAAAAGGAAGTATGTCTGGAAAGGAAAAAAAAGGGGTAGGAGTGGGTTGCAGGCAGAGCCTCTGGGTTCTGAACGCCAATTGTGTTTCATCCCAACACTATCATCTCCCTCTAACTTCCAGCCCCTCACCCTGACCCTATGTTTCCCTCACCTGCCTGCTCCAGATCCCCCACCTTGGTCAGCTCTCCACAGCAGAGTCCTAAGCCCTTGGGCTAGTTGAAGGAAAGCACCTAATCTGATAAATGAATCATAATAACGAGGGAGTTCCCCAACCTCCTCCCCTCAAAGCAGGATCTACTGAGTTTTACCATAAGAAACCTAAAAGTATCACTTTTACTTAAAAAAAAAGAAGTGGCCTTAAATTTAACTGCTGGGACACGGAGATTTTTAAATTCCATCACACATACATGAAACCAAACATACCACAAAGTTGACCAGCAAATCCAGGTTCCCCACCTGAAGGCCTTGCCACACAGTTACCTTTCTGATGCTGAAGGTGTAAGAGACTGTCCTCCTTCCCCCGGCTGGCCCCTCAGTCTCACCATCCTGGTGGCCCCCTACCCTTTGTGTTGCTGAGTGGCCAGGGGTGAAGAATTCATTTAAAGGGGCCATACTCGGGCCATTAGACAACAGCCAACACTGGAAAGTATGGACAAGGCCTAAACAATGTGCAACGCTTTCTTATCTAGAAACCCTCCTGTTCCGTGGGAATGAGGAGCTGCTCTCTTGGCCCATCTGGTGAATTTAAAGATAAATAATAAACATTCCAAACAACTGTACAGTACTTTACATTTTGCAAAGATCTTCCCTCACGATCTCATTTGATGTATTTATACTGACAAGTAGAAAACATCCTGATATTTTTACTGGTATGTAAATGTTTTCATCTTAATAGTCTTTCAGGCAAGTTATTCTATTTGCTTTGCCTGGACACTTGCCTAAAATAACCATTGTCATGGGGGCATGCCATGCTTGCTGTGTGAGTCAGTGCTATGAAGGTAATAACGTAACAAGACTGAAAGCAGGTCCCTAGGGATAGGGCTTAAGACAGCATTATGATTAAGTTCTTAGCAGGCATGAATAAAAAATGCAAATACACCGAGTGCCTTACTCAAAAGATGCCATATTCTCAAGCTCAGTAACGCAATGCCACTTTAACTACTTGGCAGCTTCTTTGGATCCCTGACCTCTTTTATCTGTGAGCCTTAGGAAAAACCTGTTTTCTTATTCGGCAATGTTATTAGAGGTTATTGTGAGCCTTAAACCTTGCCAGGCTCCATGTAGGAACGATTTGGAAACCATTTCCTTTTTACCAGCCTCTCCAAGGATAGCCTGACATTTCTGTCACAGATGGCTTACAACTTCAGCCAAGACTTTTAACCTCTCTGAGCACCCTTTCTCTCATCTGGAAAGTGCTGAACAAATCATCCTAAAATCCCTCCTAGTGCTCAGATTTTATGAGTGTGTGATTGCACCAAAGATACTCAAATTCCTGGGGGAACAAAACTTCTTATTGGGTCATTTAATCACTCCAGCTTTTACTGATCTCTCTCTGTGGTTTTTATTTGTTTGTATTTTTTTTTGTTTTTGGTGACTTATGGTATTTTTGATACTATAAAATTAATATCATACTATGACTCCTTCAAAGTCACTGGGTGGTACAAACGGTTAACATGCTTGGCTGCTGCCATGGAGTGAATTGTGTCCCCCGAAAATATCTGTCAATTTGGCTATGCCATGATTCCCAGTATTGTGTGTCCACCATTCTGTCATCTGATGTGATTCTCCTATGTGTTGTAAATTCTATCTCAATGATGTTGATGAGATGGGATTAGCAGCAGTTATGTTAATGAGGCAGGACTCAATCTACAAGATTAGATTTTCTCGAAAGCCAATCTTTTTTGAGCTATAAAAGACAGAAGTGAGCAAAGAGACATGGGGACCTCATGCCACCAAGAAAGTAGTGCCAGGAGCAGAGCACATTCTGTGGACCTGGGGTCCCTGCAGTGGAGAAGCTCCCAGAACAGGGGAAGATTGATCACAAGGACCTTCTTCCAGAGTCAATAGAGAAAGAAAGCCTTTCCCTAGAACTAATGCCCTGAATTTGGACTTCTAGCCTCCTAGACTGTAAGAGAATAAACTTCTCTTTGTTAAAGTCATTCACTGGTGTATTTCTGTTATAGCAGCACTAGATAACTAAGACAGCTGCTAACGAAAGGTTTAATGTTTGAATCCACACAAAGGCACCTTGGAAGAAAGGCCTGGCAATCTACTTCCTAAAATCAGCCATTGAAAACTCTATGGAGCACAGTTCTATTATGACACACATGGGGTTAATGTGAGTCAGAATCAACTCAATGGCAACTAGTTCTGGTATGACTGCTTCACACTAATGCTTTATGATACTTATATATGTAGGTCATTGATTGTTAGATGCCATCGAGGTAATTATGATTCATAGCAACCCATATGACAGAGTAGAACTGCCCCACAGTGTTTTCTAAGCTGCAATCCTTATGGGAGCAGATCGCCGGGCCTTTTTTCCCTAGCAGCTGCTGGGTGTGTTTGAATCGCCAGTCTTTCAGACAGCAGCCGAGCCCTTAACCATTTGCACCACAAGGGCTCCTTCCATATATGTAGATACACACACACGCACACACACACACACACACACACACATATATATCCCCAAACACATATACACAATGCTGCCTCATCCTCTATATTGATGCCCTGCCTCACCACAATGGCAAGGGGTGTGTCATTTAGTTATCTTGTACCTTATAGCACTTAACACATATCAGCCTAAATCAAAAAACTGAAAACAAAACAAAACACAGCCAACTCAATACTCAACCCACCAGCCAGATGTACTAAGTACCTCTTTCCAATGGCGTTGTGAAGGAATGTGAGCTGCCATGAGATTTCAGGCGGAAGAAAAAATAAAGCAAGCAGCATAGTTGAACTCAAGAAGCTAAATAAATGTGTAACTCAGCATATTCCCAAGGTTGGTGTTGATCTTTCACTGGACCACGAGTCAGAAACTACTATTCCCTTTGCCATTTGTCCACTTATCATTGAACCCTGGGACTATGAGCTCCACAGGCCAGGGCCATCTGTCCTGTCCATCTCTGGATCACTGGTACTCAGTAAAGTGCTTGGCATATAGGAGGTTCTCAATAAATAGCTGTTGAATTAATAAAACTGAGTAAGTCATTTAACTTCAGTTTTAACATTTACAAAATGAAAATAATAATAATTGCCCTACCTAGCCCTTAACATTTGTAAGATGAAGAGATAAATTAGCATTTGAATATTATAAAATATCACACAAAGGAACTTGACATTGATTTATCTATAAAATACGTTTGCTTACATGACAGACCAATCAGCGTCATATACTTCAGCTTCCCCTTCTAATGCTTTGGTTTTTCTTTTTGGCATAAGTACTCTAAGTTCTTAGTCCTCTCAGACTTATAAATGGATGTATTTCTCCCAAATACCAGAAACCAAGAATTGGTTAAAGTACTGGAATAAGACTCAGGTTGGGAAATAAATGAGTTTAGAACCAACCAAAAAAAAAAAAAAAGAAGAAGATTCTGAGTCATATGGTAAAACAATAAAGAACAGCCCTATCATCATGAGAAAATGTTTTCAGCTTTAGATGTTTAATGACCATAGAGAGGGAAGGAGCCATCTGGCATCAACCGAATGTTGTTCCCTAATAGTAAATTTCACAGACCCAAAAGAGGTACTCTGGGGGATGTGGAAAAAAAAAGAAGAATAGCATTCTTAGACACTGTGTGTATAATGAAATAATGCCCATATCCAGTCCTCTCTTCTTGGCTGAATCAGCCATGTGTTTGGTGTCCTCATTGAGGTTGGGGTCACATCATGAAACACAGTTTCCTCTGGAGATTCATAATACCCGCTGGGACCATAGCCACTGAGGTGCTTCGACACATGACTGGCATTTAATCAGGATCGTGGGAAATCATAATGGACTATGGAGCACAGAAAACTAGGAAAGGTAAATGAAATGTACAGAAAACTGCTTAATGCTTTTTAAATTTGTTTCCATTAATTACTTCATTTATACAGCATTCGATAAAGACCTCCAACCATGTGCTAAATACTTTACCATCAACATCTCATTTAATTCTCACAACTTGCAATGTAAACATCATTATTCCCATTTTTTTCCAGAGGAGGAATCCAAGACAGAGAAGGTGAATAACTTGCCAGGATTTAAATCCAAGTCTGCGGACCCTACAGTTCCAATGTATTCTGCACTACACCATCATGCTCACTGTTGCATCTCCTCTGGAAGCATGAGGTCATTTGAAACAATAGTCCTTTTTCTTAAAAACCCTGGGAGCAGTTCTATCCATTGTAGCTGAAGTGTTTCTAGCTGCCCTATTTAGTGCCTGGTCTGGCAATGTCTGGAGTGGGTGCCCAATATCTTGCTGACCATATATTTCTAGATGTTGAGAAAAAATAGCCTTTGAAATCACATCTTCCATTGTTGCAGCTATTTTTGTTTAATTGTTTGTTAAAATGACTCTGACCTCCTACCACCCAGACAAAGAGAAGACCCAAAATTCTTAGCCCTGTGTTA
Source organism: Trichechus manatus latirostris (assembly GCF_000243295.1). NCBI lineage: Eukaryota > Metazoa > Chordata > Mammalia > Sirenia > Trichechidae > Trichechus > Trichechus manatus. The sequence goes on from NW_004443957.1 coordinate 22,331,374, forward strand.
CCTGGACTTCATCCCCAGTGATCACTTCCCACGATCCATAGTGACCCTTCTCCTGTCGGAAGAACTGCACAGCTTCTAAAAAGGCTTGGGCTTCAAATGTTGTCTGCTTCATGTAATCTAAAGGAAAGAGACAAGAGCATTTAGCAAACACTTCATTTTACATTTTTACATGGTTCTTTAAATGTAATGGTTCAGAGAGCTCATAGTACCAGAATATTACAAGGGATAGAATTATGAGACAGATATTTTTAAGCAAGTACTGAACTCAAAGTTCATTTGCAGGTGTTTATCACATTATTACGGAGCCCTGGCGATACAGTGGTTAAGTGCTCGCCTGCTAACTAAAAGGTAGGCAGTTCGAACCCACCAGAGGTTCTGGGGGAGAAAGATGTGGCAGTCTGCTTCCGTAAAGACCACCCATTGCCATCGAGTCAATTCTGACTAATAGCCACCCTACAGGACAGAATAGAACTGCCCCACTAGTTTCCAAAGAGTGCCTGGTGGATTCGAACTGCCAACCTTTTGCTTAGCAGCTATAGCTCTTACCACTATGCCACCAGGGTTTCCTCCGTAAAGATTACAGCCTTGGAAACCCTATGGGGGCAGTTCTACTCTGTCCTATACAGTCCCTGTGCATCAGAATTGACTCAACAGCAACAGGTTTTTGGGGGATTTATCCCATTATTTGCTCAACATACTAGACGATTAACTCTGTCTTTTAGCTAGTCAGTTACTAGGCATACTGGTTAGCACGAGAAACAGGTCTATTCATTTTCTCTCTCTTATAAGTGCTTCCCTCTCTATCCCCAGGCACCAAGTGGCCTTATGCTACCAACCACAGCATCTCACTCAAGCAAGCCATTACTGAATCGTTCTTGTTGTGTCAAAATTATCCTCTCCCAGTTTCCCAGACGAAACTCCAATTTTTTGTGACCTGATTTCATCTTTCTGTCAAAAAGACGTCAACATAATCTATTAATTTTTCCTAATATGCAAACGATTGACAATAACAGCTAACATATATCGTAGGATGAAGGAACCTTGGTGGCACAATAGTTAAGCGCTTGGCTGCTAAACAAAAGGTCGGTGGTTTGAACCCACCAGAGGCTCCACGGGAGAAATGACCTGGCCCCATAAAGATTACAACCTAGAAAACCTTATGGGGTAGTTCTACTCTGTCCTGTAGGGTATCTATGTGTCAAAATTAACTTGATGGCACACAACAACAACGTAGTAGGATACTGTTCTAAGTGCTTTATATATCTCACTGAACTTCACGATAATTTCTGAGGTGAGTATTAGTACCATTTTCATTTTACAGGTGAGGAGTCTGAGGCACAGGAAGATGAATGAATTGCCTCAAGTCATGGAGTAAGTGGCAGAGCCAGTGACCTTCTGAACTGCCAACCTTTCGGTTAGCAGCCAAGCACTTAACCATTGCACCACCACCTGGGCTCCTTAATGATCTGCATAGATAGGACAATATTAGATTGATAAACTGAAGGCAGCTGATTCACTGGGGGGACCATCAGGGCCATAGACAGTAGGATTGCTCAGTCAAGGACTGAATGGTCGACATGGGAAACTGAGCAGAACTAAAAGAGGATCATCTGCCATGAAGAGTTGTCGCTGTTGTTAGCTGTCATTAAGTCACCCCGACTCACGGCCAGCCCATGCACAATGGAACGAAACACTGCCCAGTCCTGTGCCATCCGCAAGATTAATTGTAGATCAGACTGTTGTGATCCATAGGGTTTTCACTGGCCGATTTTCAGAAATAGATCACCAGGTTTTTCTTCCTAGTCTGGTCATACTCTAGAAACTCCACCGAAACCTGTTCAGTATCATAGGAACACGCAAGCTTCCATTGACAGGTGGGTGGTGGCTGCACAGGAGGTGCATTGGCCAAGAATAAAATCTGGGTCTCCAGCATGGAAGCAAGAATTCTAACCACTGAACCATCAATGCCTCGCTACGGATGACCCTTATAGGACTGGTTTACTGGGTTGTAGGCAGCAGGCACTTGGAAAAGAGTATAATTCAAAGCATCATCTGTACAACCGTTCAAGCAAAAATTTTTCACAGTGAGGATACCATGATGCCCACAAGCTCTACCTTCAAAAATATGAAGTAGTAAGTGACATTTCTAATATCTACTTAGAGATTTGGACAAAGGCAAAATTTAAGTCAGAAAACACACACAGTTCAAGAATTAAGTTTTTAAATTGAATTATAGTCTTCCCGGTTATTTTTCTTGGCTTGGCAGCTGACTTAGTGTTTAATCTTAGGAGTTTAGGAAACAAAACTTAAGGTCGTGGTATAAAAATTGACACCATCAGTAGTGTCTTCCCCACAGAGGGCTGTGATATGGGGCTCGGAACAATGGGAGGGACCTTACAAACTTAGATGGAAACTGTAATTACTATGTCAGGATTCAAGATTGATTCATGCATTCTTATTTTTAACAACTGTTTTCATTTCTAAGCTAAGGAAACAAAATGTGGTACTATACTTGGATGGAGTGAAAATGGCCAGACCCACGATCCTGGGAATGAAGCTTTAAATTCTTTAGGTCCTTACAGGAAGTATACATCTACTTACTTCTTCCTCTGCTGACCTCAGTAACTGGAGGAGGTATTTGAAATCCTGTCCATAACCTCCATATCTATACCAAAGGAAATGATATTACTCCTACTAATGGTCACATTTTAAAACATGTTTTTTGGGGGAAAAAATAACTGAAGAAATGGAATTTGGAGACAATGATGAGGGAGTAAGTGAGAAGTAAAAGACAGGATAACAGTGGAGGAGAAGTGCTTTAATATAGGCAGAAAAGAAAACTATTAGTAATCAAATTGTACTGTAAAGGAAATTCTAATAATTGAGCATCAGCTATGAAGCCTAAGAGAAAGAGGACACAGACTTGAATTCTGAACTCTTTACCATTAAGACAGATTTAAACTAGATTTTAACTGCTCCCTTCTAGTGGAGAAATGATCTAATTCTACTGATCCATCATTAGATTTTCAGCTTCTAAAATGATTAAATAGTTTAATTTATATAAAACTTCTAGAATATCTGCCACATAGTAAGCTGCTATTTATCCTTATGATTATAAGTAAAACTCAACGGCAATTGCCAGATCATTAAGGAAACAAAGAACAAAGATTTGCTTTGTAAAAGACAAAACGGTACTGCAGTGGTCATATGAACCTCATTTCTTCTAAGTTGTTTGCAAAGGCATTGCTGAACTCAGTCAGACACACAGGTGTTTGAAAGAAACCAGATTATCAGTCATTTGATCAACTTCCTGCCACGGATCTCATGGGAAAGACATTCCAGGCTCACAATCACCCTCTCTCCTGCCAACAAGCAAGCTGAGAGATTAGTTCAAGGGTCCCCAGTATCCACAATGGTTTTTGGTCTTTAAGCTATCTTCTTGCAAGGCAGACTTAGAAAAAAGTGCTGGCATTCTGAGGATGCTCAAGGAGACAGATGTGCTGAGGAGTTAAGTCAGAGATCATTAATTAGATCCAGCTCCTTCATTTTACAGATAAGTAAACTGGTACAAGAAATGGTTAATTTCTTAGTGAAGGTCACACAGCTGGTCAATGTTAAGGCCAAGAGTAGAAAAAAGTGGCTCTGGCGTGTCATAAGCTGCCTTGCATTCATGCTTACTTAAATCACAGACTATGCGAGTTGGAAGTAATCCTAAAGGTCACCTACCCCAGGTTCTTGTCCAACGTTACGATCTCTTCAGAATCCCAGACAGGCATTCATCTGGCCTCAGCTTTAACACATTCAGTGACAGGGAGCTCACAATTCATGAACTAGCCCTTTCCATCATTAAACTGCTCTAATTACCGGGAACATTTTCCCTCTATTGAGCCAAAATCTGTTTCCATGAACTCTCTCTCATTAATCCCATTTCTGACTCTCAGAGCAAAACAGGCAAGTTTCTCCTCTCCCAAGCCAGCAATCATGTCCTCCATGGGTGTTTTCTTTTCTAAATTGAATATCCTCATTTCCTTCAGTCATTCTTTAAACAATGTATCTTTTCTTTTTTTTTTGGTCCACCATTTTCCTTCTTTCCTCCCTCAGTGATCAATTCTAGTTTATCAATAGCTTTCTTAAAATTGGTGCCTAGACAACAGAGGGTCCTGGACAGAGTTGGAGAAAAATTTAGAATAAAATTCTAACTCACAAAAAA
>NW_004443957.1:22335692-22355199 GCF_000243295.1 Trichechus manatus latirostris
TGTTGTGGGGTTGTTAACCATTGTCATAAAACAATATGTGTACTAACTGTTTAATGAGAAACTATTTGTTCTGTAAACCATCTAAAGTACAATAAAAAAAATTTTTTTAAATAAAGCTTTGTAGTCAAAAACTATAAGTTAAAAAGAAAAAGTAATATCAACCCCCAAGACTATGGCCCTTCAACGTACTTCTAACTTGGAACTGAAGCCACTCCCGGAGATCACATTTCACCCAAATAATAGACAGGCCTATAAAATAAACAATAACACTCCTGAGGAATGGGCTTCTTAGAACAATCATCTGTATGAGACCAAAAGGGCAACACCTGCCCAAAAGCAAAGACGAGAAGGCAGAGAGGGGCAGGAAAACCCCATGAATGGAAACAGGGAACTCAGGGTGGTAACGGGGAGAGTGTTGACACATTGCAGGGACTGTAACCAACGTCACAGAACAATCTATATATAAATTATTGAATGGAAAACTAATTTGCTCTGTAAACCTTCGCCCAAAGTACAATAAACTGTTCAAAAAAAAATTTGGTGCCTAGAACTGAATGCAAAACATCCAGTATTGTCTGATGAGATGTTTTTGAATTGTGGTGTTGGCAAAGAATATAGAATATACCATGGACTACCAAAAGAATGAACAAATCTGTCTTGGAAGAAGTACAACCAAAATGCTCCCTAGAAGCAAAGATGGTGAGACTATGTCCCACATACTTTGGATGTTTTATCAGGGGGGATCAGTCCCTGGAGAAGGACATCAAGCTTGGTAAAGCAGAGGGTCAGCAAAAAAGAGGAAGACCCTCAATGAGATAGATTGATACAGTGGCTGCAACAATGGGCTGGCTCAAGCATAATAACGATTGTGAGGACGGCATCGGACTGGGCAGTGTTTCGTTCTGTTGTACCCAGGGTTGCTATGAGTCAGAACTGACTCGATGCCACCTCACAACAACAACAGGGCAAATCAGGTAAAGTAAAAAAGACACTTTCTTTTTTTCTGATTCCTAAACTCTGTAATGCAACCACGTAATACTGTTGACTCATGTCTTTCTTATAGTCAAATAAAAGTCGCATGTCTTTTTCATATAAAACTCTTCTCAATTCAAGCTTTTCCTACCCTGTACTTATGCTTTTGATTTTGAAATACAGGTTTGAACATTATCCCTATTAAATTACAACTTACTGTGATCAGCCTAGAGTCCCAGAACCTGCCAAAATCATTTAAAAATTCTAATTCTGTCCCCTAATTCCCAGTCGCTTGGGTACCATCCGAAAATTTGGTGAGCCTGTCTTCTATGTTTCCATCCAACTCACTGAGAAAAATATTTACCAGATCAGGGGCAAAAACAGAGCTCTAGGAACTAAGCATTTTTGGAGATAAATAGGAGACACGTCTTGGCTATTCATTCAACAATCACCTTCCCAGGACCAAGAAATGTTTAGAAATGTGTAATTCTCCTTAGTCTCTCCCCATTTCCTCATCTGTGCAGCTGCATGGAAACTCATGTTTGAGAGGCATGATTAAAGATTTTGCAGGGGAAGGAAAACTTCTCTAGGCCCCTTGGGAACAGTCATTCAAGGGACCAGCCAGAGAGAAATTGCTTTTGTTTTTTCCATTTAGGCAGATTTATAACATGTCTGAGTCAAGTGAAACACCAAAGCTCCAAGGCCTGTGTAGTCATCCTGGATTTTGACTTGGGCTGCTGTGTTGGGACTCCCTGACTCTGGCTGGTTTTGGAAGCTGCCTTGTTATTTTATCGGTAAACCACGCCAACCCATGTTAGCTGATCTGCCCAGCAATTTGTGAAAGTTATGTAACAGCATTACTCACTACACTGCTATGGGGTTGATCTCACTAACGTGTACTTCTAAACTGTCTTCAGGTCATATATTGTCCTTTCTAGGAGAAAAGCCATGAGGCTACTTGCCCTACTTTCTTCTCTAGAACAAAGGAGAAGGGGCACAAGGGGAAGGACACAAACATTCATTGAGTGCTCACCATGCAGTAGATCCCTAGGTGGCACAAGCAGTTTGTGATCAGCTGCTAACCTAAATGTTGGTAGTTCGAACCCACCCAGAGGCACTGGGGAAGAAAGGCCTGGCAATCTGCTTCCATAAAGATTACAGCCCAAGAAAACCCTATGAAGCAGTTCTACTCTGTAACACATGGGGTTGCCATGAGTCGAAATTGACTCAACAGAAATGGGTTTGGTTTTAGTTTTTGGTATCATGTAGCATGAATCACATGAGATGTCTACACACACTTTCTCATATAATCCTTCCAAGGATCCTATTAGGTAGGAATTAATATCCCCACTTTACAGACGAGGAAACTGAGTCTTAGGAAGGTTAAATAACTTGCCCAGGCTGGTATGTGGTCAAGCAAGGCCCATTTACCTCCAAAGTCTTGTTATAACATACTGTGGTTTGATTTTTTTTTTTTAACTTTTTATTTATTTTATTTTTTAACTTAATGTTTATTATTATTTTATTTATTTATTTTTAACACGTAGTTGTAAGAAATAATACAAGAAATATCCCATGTACCCTTCAACCAGTTGCCTCCAATGGTAACTTTTTGCAAAATGATAGTACAATATCACTACCAGAAAGCTGACATTAATTCAATCCAACCACCTTATGGAGACTGCACCAGTTCTACATGCATTCATTTGTGGGCCTATGTGCTGTGGTTTAATTTTAAAATTGTTTTAAAGGAATTACCTTTCTTTCTTCTCAAAGTTCAGAATCACATAGTTCTAGAATTCGAATATACCTTAGGGATCATCTAGACCAAACATTCATTTTATAAATAAGGGGACTGAGGGCCAGACAGAGTGCAAGATGACATTACTAAAAATAAAACACAAAAAAGAAAACCCCTCACTGGAGTTAACAATGAGTGGTGTCATTCCGATAAAATGGTAATACTTTTATTTTTTAATTTTTATTAAATAATCTATTCATGCCCACACTAAAGAAGTATTTAGAAGTATTTATTACCATATTATACATAGTAACACTTACAGAAAACTAGCCCCAGGACTTCTTAGAAGGAACTAGTAAATTCCCAGAAGTTCCTGAACTGTATTTTGTAAACTACTTGACTAAAATATTCATCTATTGACCAAGTCATACCTGATTTAGAGGACACAGGCCTCCCAGGAAATAGAGGAATATGCCAAGAAAAAAATGTACCCTTCCACGGAGATGCAGGGACCTAAGGATCAGTTACAATGGGATGCTTTAGGTGAAAACACAAAGACACAGGAACTCACTCAGAAGGTATAAAAGACTTCTCAGGCTAATGGACGAAAAGTGCTTTTAGTGAAGATACTGTTTTGATAGAAATTTTCAGCGACACAGAAATATGCTGCATGACTCATCAAGCTAAAAGCAGTGCATCTCATGAATTCTCAACTTGTCAGTAATTATTAAGAGACTGTTTGTCAACACAAGAAAGCAAGTGGTGATTGTTAGAATAAGTGAAGGCAGACTAACCTCATTTCCTTTAGACAGACACACTAGACTGGTAGATTAGAAGGCTGCTGAAGACATCCTGTATCTAGATTTTAGCCAGGCAATCATTAAAGTCTTGCATGATTCTGATTGACACATGGAAAAAATTTATAAGTGAAAAAATTTATAATTTATAAATGCAAATAGACATAATCAAACGGTTAAACAAAATAAATGATGGATGATGGTAAAAGGGCTCAGGTTAATGACAATGTAGAGGGAAATCTCTAGGACACTGTCCTTAAACATTTTCAATTACTTGGGAAGGATAGTATAGATACCCATATACACACATACATAACATACATAAATAAAGATATGTATGTGTGTATATGTGGGTGTCACTCATCTTTTAGTAGAAGCTTGTGTGTTGCTGTGATGCTGAACAGGTTTCAGTGGAGCTTTCAGACAGAGTAGGAAGAAAGGCCTGGCAATCTACTTACAAAAATTAGCCAATGAAAACCCTGAGGTGCCTCTGGGTGGACTAGGAACCTCCAACCTTTCAGACAGCAGCTAAGCACATTAACCATTTGCATCACCCAGGGACTCCTGACACAAAGTAGGCAAGCAATAAACAATTTGTAAATAAATTGAATGAATAGAAGTGGCAAAATTTGAAGAAGGGAAAAAAAAAAAAAAAAAAACCACCCAGAGTTTCACTTAAATGTGAGTTCAGTGTGAATCAGTGAGCTGTTCACGAAGCAGGTAAGGTTTGGCCACAGGAATGTGGACAAGGATGGTCAGAGATTGTGATATATGCTCCTCTAAGCTGATCACTCTGTATGTATAGCTTATGCTAAGCAGCAGAGCATTTACAAAATTTTTAAATAAAGAAAAAATGTTGGAGTGCTTCTGAAGAAGACAGACCAGTAGAGTGAGGAATCTCAAAGTCTTGGAAAGAGAAAACCTAGAAAAACCAAAACCAAACCCACTGCTGTCAAGTCGATTGTGACTCAGCGACCCTGTAAGACAGAGTAGAACTGCCCCATAAGGTTTCCAAGGCTGTAAATCTTTATGGAAGCAGACCGCCACATCTTTCTCTTGAGGAGCATCTAGGGGGTTCGAACCACCGACCTTTCAGTTAGCAGCTGCTTTCCATGGGCCTATCACCCTACTTGCCATAGGTTCTGAGCAGAGTCAGGCCAGACAACAATGACATTATCAATTATTTCCTATCTGCCAGGACAAGCATATATGGTTTCATATGGGTGAGATTCATATGCCAAGGCAGTGAGCGCAGAACTGTCTTCCAATCCTCTAGTAACTATTTGTGGAGATGCTGCTGAAAAGACCTCAGGAAAAAATAATTACACCCAAAAACCTAAGCATAACAAATGAAAAGTATCTTGTTACCTCTTTAAAGTGCGGGTTTTAAAAAGTGTTCACCATGTAATGTTTTACAGGCAGTTGTGGCAATGCATAGTCGGGTAATTTTTCAGCTCAGACCATGGAAACTGGGTCATGTGCTTCTCCCTGACATTGTGGGGAGTTGTATGGGTCCCTCCCTGTGGGCAAAAATTCACCATGTGGGCTGGATGAAATGTAAAGCAAGCTTGAGTTTTCAAAGAAATAGGGAAGATGCTCCTCTAGCCACAGAACTGTCCTTCATTTTTGATGACACCTTCTCTTATCCTTGGTAATGACTGTTTACAAATGGATCTTGGATAGCTTGTCACTGTGGCACACAAAACATTAGGGAAATTCTTCCTGACTGATTCTGCGGATAACCTTCATCTTGTGAGCTCCGAACACCTTACTTTAATCTTACTCACGAGAGCTCGCTTCCTATAAGTAAAGGCAGGGAGTGGAATGACTCGGCCAGTTTACATTAGAGAACAAATCACTGGTACTGATTGTCATCACGCCGTCAAACCCTAGCCTGACACCCCCACACGGTGTAGCATTGTCTGATGATGCTAGCTGGAGATTTTCCACTCTGCATCATCACTACTGACACCTCGTACGTGCCAGAGGCTTTACAGTTTTACGACTGCCCATTTGATTCTTGCAGCAATGTCATGAGACAGGTAGAAAATGGAAAAAACTGAAAATCAAAGCTCTTTAAGTCATTGCCCAAGTCCCATGAGTAAATAACTCATTTTGTCAGGTTATCAACGGAGAGCAAAAATAACAGGCAGAACGTAAATTTCTAGTCCCATGCGGGACTCAACTTGAAATAGCACCTAACTTTACTTGAAAATTCTAATTACAAGAACCTTCTCTTCTCTAGGGTAAGACATCTCTGTTTCCTTATTTGTAATCCTTAATTAACCAAAGACTTCAAAAATTAAATTGACCCAGGCTCCATCTTGTCCCTAAGAAACTCTTCACCTTGCTGTGGTATGGAAGGCGAGAATATCAGCTAATTTCATGACCTTCTCCTCAGGTTTGGAGGTTGTTTTTATTAGGTGCCATTGAGTCAATTTTCAACTCAGAGTGACCTGATGTGACAGAGTCGAACTGCCCCGTAGGGTTTTCTAGGGCAGCATGCAATTCAGTCCTCCAGTTCTTAGGGACCAGATCTTTTTTTTTTTTTTTTAAATGGGAACTTCAGCAGCCATGTACCAAAAAAAATAGTGTCTACATTCCTGACCTATTACGAGAAGGAAGAGTGCTGCCAACAGAGTTCTTTTTAATTTCTGGGTTAGCTGAACCCACAATGTATACCAATTTTGCATAATTGCTTTAAGCCAAAAGATAGTTGGAAAGCATTTTGCTTTTTGGGTGGGGGTTTGAAGGTCTATAACTCTTTGCATCAACATGTATTGTCTCTTTAAGGGATTCATTTAACATGGTTTAACACTTAGGGTAAAAATGTGATTTTGTTTTAGAAACTCAAAGGATTCACAATTATTTTCAGTAGAGTCCAAAGAACATCTTGTTTAATAACTTGGCTAGCAACAAGTTTAAGCAAAACATGATACAATTACTGAATGGAATATTGTGCAGTCACTAAAATAACAAGTATGATCACTTAGAAACATCATAGAAAAGTAGTTTGGGGATCATTTTAATTGCAAAAACAACAACAAAAACAGATTATACAATTGCACACACATCCTGATTAAGCAATGTAAAATACTCACCCACATAAACAATGATTGAAGAAATGAAAATTTGAGGAGTTTTGTATTTGTGGCTCAAACGTTACGAAATGTTGTTTACTATTATTTTTAGGGAAGATGTATGCTGACCTAATGGCTTTTCTTTGACTAATCCTCTCATATCCCTAGGCGATAACTGCCTCTCCAGAGAGTCAATACGTTCTATAGCAGTTTGCCTCTTAGAACTCAAAGAACTCCTGGAAGAACACTCCACAGTGGAAACCAAGGGGAATGTAAATGGAATTTCGTGCCCAAAGACTAGCCCTTCTTTAATTCACCAAGAGTGGGGCTTTGGTACAGCTCCTGGCTCAGTCCACCAAGCACTTTCCAGTGTGATTTCAACGAAAAGAGTCATTCTCTCTTCTTACTGATATTGTTTATTGTAGTTTACTCAGAACAGGTCCCACTGACTTCTTCCAGATGATTTGCTTTTCATGAACGGAGGGAAAATCCTTATGTCTTGGAGCACTTTGGGACTTGTCATAAACGTCCTTTAAAGTGTTATTACTGAGCTCTGCTTGCCAGGAAACCTGAGCAAGAGCAAGGAATGACACAAATGTGACATGCTTCAGAAGCTGCAGACATCATCTGCGACACAACTGGACAGACCTGTGTTCCATTGCACTATAATGTCCTTTAGGACAAGGAACGTCATACGCATCACTGTATCCGAAGGCCATAGCACAGTGTCTGGCACTCAATGGGATTTTGATTTGTTTTTAAATTAAATGAATGAACAAAGAAATAAATGACTCTAATCTGGAGGCAGCATGGTATAGTGGCAACAACTGGCTGGGGGAGTCAAAGCGGAGTGCCATTTCTACTTCTGTCACAAACTAGCGATGAGAACTAAGGTGAGCTGCTTTGCTTCTCCAGGCCTAATTTATCTCATTTGAAATGAGAGAGGCTGACTCTCAGGTCTTCTTTTTCAGCTATGAAATAGTGTGGTTAAACTAAGGTTTAGTTTAGTGAATAGCATTCCAACTTTGAGACATAAAGCTCCAGCTGCAGGGCCACCTTATCCTTCCCTCCCACTAAACTCTCTGCACGCACACACACACGCACGCGCACACGCGCGCACACACACATCTATTACATATATATACAAAGAGACCCACTTTCTCTGGAATGCAGAAAGTAGTTAATGTGGTTACACTAACTCATTATATTTCTATCGGACATCGCTAGTCTAGAGTCTCTTTGTCCTCCCCGTTTCTCCTCCATTATCCTGTGTGTAGTTATTTTCATTGGGCTCACGACATGGGCTATCTAATTAATTATGCTAGTAAAATCATAAAAATATCCAAGTTTGCCATTTCCTGGTTTATGATAAGATTACAGTAAAACTGACTTATCTTTTATGAAACATTAAATCATTAACTGAGACAGTCATATGGAGTTGGTCTCTAAAATGCCAGGGTGGTTTTATTTAGTTAGTTAGTTAGTTATTTTTTTCTGATATCCCTTAATTTAACATTTAACAAAAAGCACTGTGATCTACAAAATCACTCAGTTCTCCAGAAAGGCCACCATATTAGTTTGAGTATCTATTTGAGTCTAAACCACAAGGCTGCTAAGAGATTTTATCTCAGACAGAAATTTATTTTTGATGAAATGATGCAGAAGAAAAAAATACATTATATGCTTTGTCCAAATTAGGACTATCAGTTGGGGCACGGGGCAGTTCTTAGCCGTCCTTTTTAACTAAGAGAAGCAATGACAGTGACAATTTTTAAAAACTTTGTTTGCTTCTGAACTGAGGTTATGGAAGCTTAGTGCATATTTACATTTGAATTCAGATAAGTCTGGTGTTCCAGTGATTCACCCTATTTTAAAATAAATAGAAAATTTGCCTCTGAGGAACTAACTTGTACTCAGCTATCCCGTTCCTTAACTTCAAGTGAGAGTGGACAGCATTCCAGACCAGTGCTGGCGGAAACTACTTACCTCTCTTCCTTTCCTTTGCTCCTTATGCATTCCCACTGAATTCTCTCTCTTCCTCTCTCTCGCTCATGTGCGCCACACACACATCTTTCTCTAGACTGCAGAAAGTAATCACTACTTGGTTTTAAAGGCCTCCTCCAGCATAATGAAGGGAACAATGGGGAGGGCAAAGAGACCCTATCCAGTGCTATCCAATAAACATATAACGAAAACCACAATGTACAATTTTAAATTTTCTAGTAGCCACATTAATGAAGAAGAAATAGATAGAATTAATTTTAATAATATATTTTATTTAGCTCACTCTATCCAAAATATGTACTCAATATAAAAAATTACCAATTAGATACTTCACATTCTTTTTTTTAGTATTAAGTCTTTGAAATCTGGTGTGTATTTGATCCTTTTACAGCACATTTCAGATTGGATTAGCCACATTTCAAGTGGCAGTAGCCACATGTAGCTAGTAGATACCACATTGGACAGTGCAACTCTGGATGCTCACGACTTCAGATTACATTGTTGATCTGAGTGGGGACAGAGGAGTGAGGTACTAAAAGTATTCATGCCACTGCACACCTGAACAATATCATTACCATGGAGACTTGCTCAGATGTGTTCCTACTCTCAATCAGTAAGGAGGGAAGAAAGCTGACTTTAATTCACCACTACATACATACCAAAAAAATAAAACAAAGCCATTGCCACCGAGTCGATTCCGACTCATAGAGACCCTATAGGACAGAACAGAACTTCCCCATAGGGTTTCCAAGGAGTGCCTGGTGGATTCAAACTGCCAGCCTTTTGGATAGCAGCTGTTGCTCTTAATCACTACGCCACCAGGGTTTCCACTACATACATAGCATAGTTCATCTAACAAAACAAACCTGAGATCAGAATAATGTACAGAAATAAGAAATAAGATGCAACTCGTAACAAGTTCCTATATGGACTAAGGTTAGTTAGAGTTTAAGACCCTTGACAATTATATCTCATTCATGCTCCCTACCCTGTGGGCATCAAGGAATCCTTGCTGTGTTAACTTTGAACCCTCTCTAACAGCAATGCCTTATCATAATACTTCTGCTCCATGTGGTGGAAAAGTGCTAACAACCAGCAGACATATTAGATGAGATCATTTCCAAACAGGATGCAGACTTACAACAATCTGCTATATTTATAGCAACATGGGCTATCCCATGTTGCTCACCTCCCTCCGATCCACCAACAGAAAAGAAAAAAACGCTAAAATGCTTGCTGGGTTTAGCTGCCCTCTGTTCCTACTGTAAACAATCTCAGTAGTTGCTATAGACTTGAATTACCTGATGCAATTAACTGATTCCATGGACCCAGTTGAAGAACTGGTAAAACAGATAAAGAGAGAATAAAACAAACAAAATTTCAATTCCTTGTGTTGTAACTGTCAAAACTCTTGAGCGTGTGTGTGTGTGTGCATTTCTTATGACAGTGTGTTAGTTATGAGTAAATGCCTCTTGGGTGTTCATAGTTCCTAATTTTTTTTTTTTTTAAGCGTTAAGGGAAATATAATGGAATAATAGAACTAAAATGGAGTTTTAAAGTCTAGTCCACATCCTTACTAAGAGGACAGGATTTATTTGTTGAATAATTCAAACAGCATACAAATTATTCCAGTCATATAATAAGAAAAGCTAATATTTATGTAGTGCATTCTATGTGGGTTTATAGATTAAAATTAATCATGTTTAAGTCATTCAGAAGACATCCCATAGTCTTTCCATATATCACATCTTGGAACACAACAGTCCTCATTATCAGGCAGCTCTCCCTCAAGGGTAACCTACATTTCTTATGCTGCAGTTGAGCATATTTCTGTAAGTAGCACCTTTAGTGGAGGTGGAAATACCATTGGAAATACCATTGTGTCTCCCAGACGTTTCTTTCAAGCTGAATAATACACATATACCCTGGTATTTTTCAACCCATACTTACATTTTTGGGTCTCCTCTAACAACATTCTATATCGCCACATTTCTCTTAAGTTCTAGGTTGGGCATAATTCTCCCTATTTAGTGCCATGCATATTTAATATCACTTTATTTTATACTTCTACCTATCCTCACCTCTCCACTCCCAGCACTCTAAACCCTGTTAATCTGGCTCTACATCTTTCCACAGACTTTATCACCTATCATATTACAAAATTCATTCATTTATTATGCTTATAGTTTATTTTCTGTTTTCACTCCCAGTCCTTCACTAGAATGTGAGTGTCACAAGGGCAGGGATCTTTGTTTTGCTCCTTGCTATATTCCAAGTGCCTAGGACAGTGCTTGACACATAGTACACATTCCACAAATATTTGCTGAATAACTGAATATGGATCTGATCAGTATAGATTATCAGTTTCTAGTTAGCATGAAATTAATGTAGAAGTATTCATCTAGAACCATGTTTCTAGTTGATTGACAAGTTTATCAGGCAAAACAAAATTAAATGTCTAAATTAAAAACAAACATTTATTGCAATTTAGAAGAAAGCAACTGGGTTATACTAGTAATATTCACTTCTTTAAAAGTTTGTTACTCTTCAGTATCAAGGATTGGGGTGTTGATTATTTCTGATTTAGTCTCATGTTTTTCTTATTACAAAGACTGAATCCATTGGTCTAGAAGGTTCAGAGCTATTGCTACTCACCTCCCAATTTGAAGACAGGTGTCATAGACTGAACTGTGTCCCCCAGAAATATGTGTTAACTTGGCTAGGCCATGATTCCCAGTATTGTGTGGTTGTCCTCCGTTTTGTGATTTGATGTAATTTTCCTATGTGTTATAAATCCTAATCTCTGTCTGTGGTTAATGAGGCCAGATTAGGTTATGTTAAAGAAGATGAGGGCGGGATGCAAGATCCTTACTCAGGTCATATCCCTGATCTGATGTAAAAGGAGTTTCCCTGGGGTGTGGCCTGCATCATCTTTTATCTTACAAGAGATAAAAGGAGAGAGAAGAGAGCAGAGAGGTGGGGACCTTCTACTACCAAGACAGAAACACCGGGAGCAGAGCACGTCCTTTGGACCTGGGGTCCCTGTGCTGAGAAGCTCCTAGACCAGGGGAAGATCGATAACAAGGACCTTGCCCCAGAATTGATAGAAAGAGAAAGCCTTTTCCCAGGAGCTGGCGCCCTGAATTCAGACTTCTAGCCTCCTGGACTGTGAGAGAATAAACTTCTGTTAAAGCCATCCACTCATGGTATTTCTGTTATAGCAGCACTAGATAACTAAGATGCAGGTATCAAATATTAAATCTATTTTAGTCTCCTAACTGACATTTTTACCTGTTGTATAAGTTAGATCTCATGATCATAGATCAAAAAATACTGTGCCTATGTGCTATCTGGACAAAACTGAACCAACTTTGATGATTTAAAAGGTGAGTTCTATTGCTGTGGGTCTAGTTTTGATCTTCATTTTCTCCTTAGTGTTTATCATAGAGCCTGACACATAATAAGAGCTCTATAAATATTTATTTAATGAAAAATTAGTTCTGGCAAACTTTGAAAAATCTGACCATGGGCATTTAAGAAAAAAAGCAAAACTAAAATACATTCAAAATAAGGAAATCTTTTTTAAACTATGAAAAAAGTGACAATTCTGACTGATGTAGAACTGAGAATCATATTTCATCCAGAATGATTGCTCCCATGACTCAATCCCTATCATATATTCACTCACTCACCAAATACTGGCTGAACATATTCTATGTATGAGTCACTACAAGGAATTCTCTGAATACATGAGAACAAGATATGGTTCAAGGGCAAGGAGTTTAGTGTGGGAAATAATGAAAACTCTACCATCTGTTCACCATTGTATCATTAGCACCCAAAAAACCACAAGGCAGGTGCTCAATAAATGTTTAATCAAAGAATGTATAATTGTCTAAGGTATAATAAAGAGTATGATAAATTCTATCAGAGAAAGCAAAGGGTCATGGGAGTTCAGAAACAGGAAAGGTCTTTCTGGTTTGAGGGGGGAAATGGACTCATGGACTAGGGAGCCCAGCAGGCAAGGGTAGGTTGAATTGTGGCAGGTGTTCTAGGCAAAGGGAATAGCTTGACTCAAAGCACAGAAGCAAACCACACAGAGCACATATAGCCTGTCCTCATCAAACAGCATTTCCTGTTTTCAAACACCCAAGCTATGAAATCTTCAAACTAATCTGTAGAAAGAGTGCTTAATTTATATTAGGTACAGATATAAAATAATGTTGCTATAAAGGCTTCCGACAGAGTACAAGACAGTGGCTCTGCAGTCAGGGAGGCCTAGAGGCTTCCTAACTGTAATTAAGATGCTATTGTGTTATGTGAAGTATCATGAGCAAATGGCCAAGGACAGAGCTTGGCACTTCTCCTGACTGCCAGTGACTTTCCTTCCTTTCCTTCACTTGTTGTCCTACTTGCAATCTTGAGCTTACTAGTGGTGAGGAAAGCACATGTTACAACATCTAGTCTATCCTGTAAGTGTGAGTCTGGCCTTTAAACTAATTTTTGAAATCCCCAAAAGAATATGACATCTAATAATTTAACAATATTTTCTAAATAATTATATAAATTAATGCAATGCAATTAGAATCCCAGCAGGCACTAGGGGATAATTAAGTACAATGAAAGTAAGTTTATAAATAAGAATAAATGTGTTAAAATAGCCACCAAACCAATTTGTTGCCATTGAGTCGATTCCAACTCATAGTGACCCTATGGGACAGAGTAGAACTGCCCAATAGGGCTTCCAAGGCTGTAATCTTTACAGAGGTGCCCTGGTTGCACAGTGGTTAAGCACTTGGCTGCTAAGTGAAAGGCTGTTGGTTCGAACCCCTCAGTGGCTCTGCGGGAGAAAGATGTGGCAGTCTGCTCCAGTAGAGATTACAGCCTAGGAAAGCCTACGGTGCAGTTCTACTCTGTCCTATAGGGTCACTATGAGTCATAATCGACTCCACGGCAACGGGTTTGGTTTGGTTTTCATCTTCATGGAAGTAGACTGCCACATCTTTCTCCTGGGGAGCAGCTGGTGGTTTTAAACTTCCAACATTTCTGTTAGCAGCCAAGAGCTTTAACCACTGCCACGAGGGCTCCTTAAAAATAGCCAACAAAAGTATAAAATGAATTGTAAGTGGAAATGTCTCGTCAGATATAAGAACATCCAGTAAAAAGCTATTGTGATCTAATTAAAAGTCCATTAACACAAATCCATTGCCATCAAATCTACTATGACTCTATACAAATTAATCAATAAAAAAGAAAAGAGAATACCTAAACAATTTCCAGATACATATTATTTTAATATATGACAAAGTAGTGCTGGCACAACTGGTTATCCATTTAGAAGAAAAAAATTTAGATTACTGATATACATCATACATAAATATGATTTTCAGATAGAGACTCAAATGCTAAAAATAAAACAGTACAAAAACTTTAAGAAAAGTCACAGAAATTACATGTATAACCTAGGGGCAGGGGAAATCTTAACAAAGGTAGGAAATCTGAAAGCCAAAAAAGAGAGAGAGACATATTTAACTGTATAAAAATGGGAGACCTTTGAATTGCTAAATACATCAAAATCAAAAATTGATGACAACATAATGAATTAATGATAAAAGATAAATGATGAATTTGAGAAAAATATTTTCAATAGAGATACAGAAAAGGGTCCATATCTAAATTTTCACAGAGGTTTTGCAAGAAAATGAGTTTTAAAGAAGGAAGGGAGAGAGGGAGGGAGGGAGGAAAGAAGGAAAGAAAATGGGCAAAGAATATTGATGGACAATTCACATAAAAGTAAATCCAAATGACCAATAAATATATGCTAAGATGGTCAGTCTCCATGGGCAGGAGATTCATTTCTCATCTATCATATATAAACATGATATATAATCAGCTTGTCAAAACAGAAAAAGAGACCAAAAAACCCTATTGCTGGCAGGGATACAGGGAAAAGAGTACTCTCATATACTTCAAGAACGTGAGATTTTACAGGACATCTGAAAGCATCTGGCAACACCTATTAAAATTAAAAATACATTAACCTTTAAACCCAGCAATTCCGCTTCCCGGACACTGCCTCACAGAAACAAGAACATGAAAGTATATGTACAAGGATATTTATTTCATCATTGTTTATAACAGCAAACCTGGAAACAAAGTAAAAACCACCAAAAAGGGAATGGTTGAAGAATGGATGGTACAAACCATGGAATATTACAGAGCCACTAGTAAGTGAATTAGAACTATGTCAGTTGACTTGGAGGGATTTCCATGAGGCCCTGTTGAGTGAGAAAAATTAAATGCAGAAAAGCATTTATCAAATGGCCCCATTTTTAAAAAATACCTATAAAGTGTGTGCATATATGGAGAAAAATATGGAAAGATACAAACAGAGTTTTTAATATTGCTTATGGGGGAATGAAGAGAATGGGAGGAGAAAGTCAATATATATAAATACAAAAATTGAATCATATCATAAATGCCAGGCTTTTTTTTACTTACTTTCTCCTCTCATTCTCTTCATACCCCCATAAGCAATATTAAAAGCCCTGTTTGTATCTTGCCATATTTTTCTCCATATATGCACACACTTTATAGGTTTTTTTAGCCATTGTTTATGCACGTATGTATATTAAAATAAAACAAAATTTAAAGGGAGGAAATATACCTTGTCTTAAACATTTGGCTCATTAAAATTCTCTGCTGCCTACAAATCTGTCTTCAGCCTTTCCACACTGATCAATGCCACTCTTGCCTGGGTAACTTGCTCTCCCTCCCTGTCCCTATGTCTTCACCTATGAAATGATGGTAGTAGATCACATGATCTCTAAGGGACTTTCCAGCTTTGGTATCATCGTTTGATGCCTCTGCTTCCTGTGTCACTGACTTCAGAGATCACAAGTCTACATCTGTATTTCCCCAATAACCATGGAGCCTATGAAAACAAACAAAAGATCAGAAGCAAACAAACAAAAAAGAATCAGAAAGCAGAAGCAGAGTACATCCCACTACCTGACTTCTGTTATACCCCTTCTGATTTTTCTTCTTGACTAGGCAATCAGGCCAACACTTATTTTCATGGCACTGTGAAGCCACCACCACAGTGTGTGAGCTCACGTGCTGTGCATTACTAGGGTGCTCTGTAATGCTTACTAAATTTCTGTTGAATGACTGTCAGCCACCAAGCAGGCATTTTAAGGGAAGTACAGGTGCCCACTGCATAGACAGCATGGTGAGAACTCTATTGCTCACCAGGGCTCAGCAGGGAACTAAGGCCTGAAACAGGAAAGGGGACAGCTGACTAGGGTGTGTGCAAGGCAGTCGGCTTTCACCCTTGATAGTCAATCAGCACTCATGTGCTCCTGCAAGTCAGAATCATAGGAAATTGGAGCTAAGGCCAGAACTTCAGAGTAGAATGGGTTAGAGGGTGAACGCAGGGTAAGAAGAAAGAGTCAGTGCAAGACTGTAGACAACAAAGAGAAAAAATAAGGAAAGGCTGGAAGAATGGCGTCTGTCATGAACTAACTGACAATGAACTCAAGAACTGTGTATTGGGTGGGTTAATACAGGTCAAGGTCCTGGACTGAGGGAGCAACAAGGAGGAAGATACGCATTAATGGATTTATCAGGATATGCAGAGCTGCAGGATGGGTGTTTAGCAAGAAGTCTGCACCCCCTGAGTACTGAATATAGCACTGAGAGGAAGCGGGGAGACACAGTAGGCAAAATACTCAAACTTACAAAGTAAAAAATAAATAAATATGTAAACATGATAACAATTTCAAAATATTACAAAATCAACTTCAAAAGATTGTAAAACTGTGACTGAGGAGTCACCACTTTTATCTATCCTCAGACATTGTGGAAAAAAATTGTTTTATTAGGATAGAAAATAAAACAAAGAAAAAATATAAATGCTGTTTCTGGGATGACACGACAGATACTGACATTTTATGAAAATGTTTGTATCTTGAAAATTATAACAACATAATATGCATTCAATATTTATTGTATGTCAGTCATTGCACAAAGTGCTTCCATTGTGATATCTCATTTAATTTTCACAATAACTATATGGGTCAACAGACGAATGGATAAACAAATTATGGTATATCCACACAATGAAACACTATGCAACGATAAAGAACAACGATGAAGCCGTGAAACATAACATGGCGGAAGCTGGAGGTCATTATGCTGAGTGAATTTAGTCAGTCACAGAAGGACAAATATTGTATAAGACCACTATTATAAAAACTCAAGAAAAGGTTTAAACACAGAAGAAAACATTCTTTATGGTTATGAGGGTGGGGAGGGAGGGAGAGGGTTATTTACTAACTAGATAGTAGATAAGAATTATCTTAGGTGAAGGGAAGGACAGTACTCAGTACAGGGGAAGTCAGCAGAACTGGACTAAACCAAAGCTAAGAAGTTTCCTGAATACAATCAAACACTTTGAGGGACAGAGTAGCAGGGGTAGGGGTCTGGGGACCATGCTTTCAGGGGACATCCAGGTCAATTGGCATAACAAAGCTTATTAAGAAAATGTTCTCCATCCTTCTTTGGTGAGTGGCCTCTGGGGTCTTAAAAGTTTGCAAGCAGCCATCTAAGACGCATCAATTGGTCCCAACCACCTAGAGTAAAGGAGAATGAAGAACACCAAAGACACAAGGAAAGTATTAGCCCAAGAGACGGAAAGAGCCACATAAACCAGAGACTTCATCAGCCTGAGACCAGAAGAACTAGATGGTGCCCGGCTACCACCAATGACCACCCTGACAGGGAACACAACAGAGAGTCCCTGATGGAGCAGGAGAAAAGTGGGGTGCAGAACTCAAATTTTAGTAAGAAGATCAGACTTAATGGTCTGACTGAGACTGCTGGTATCCCAGAAAGCATGGCCCCTGGATTCTCTATCAGCCCAGAACTAAAACAATTTCCAAGGCCAACTCTTCAGACAGGGATTGGACTGGACTGTGGGACATAAAGTGATACTCATGAGGAGTGTGCCTCTTAGCTCAAGTAGATACAAGAGACTAAACGGGCAGCTTCTGTCTGGAGGTGAGATGTGAAGGCAGAGAGGGTTAGGAGCTGGTTGAATGGAATCAGGGGTGGAAAGCAGGAGTGTGCTGTCACAGTTTGGGGAGAGCAATTAGAGTCACATAACAATGTATGTATAAATTTTTGTATGGAGAAAAAAAAACCAGTAACTATATGGGATAGGCACTGTCTGACTCGTGAGGTAACCGAAGAGTAATGAGACTAAGTGACACACCTCATAAGCGGTAGGGCCAGGATTTGAGCCCAAAATAGTCTAATTCCAAAAGTAAAGCTTATGATCATAACATACAATGCCTCTCTCCATAAATAAAAAATCATTTCGAAATACGCAATCTCAAGTGTCTGAGAAAGCTTCTTGTCTGCTTAAAATCTATTTCATGGAAAGACATACACTATCATGTCCACATATACTACATAATCTGTACCCATAAAATTTTCAGTCATGCATAGTCTATGACCCACTCTGCCTGAAAATGCACAGGTCAAACTGAATACCATACTTCTTATTTCCAAGCCTGTAGACCAAGGGTCAGCAAGCTTTTTCTATAAAGGTCAAGATGGTAAATATTTAGGTATATTGCAGGCCATTATGTTCTCTGTCACAACTGCTCAACTCTGCTGTTGTATCCTGAAAGCAGTAATAACAATACCTAAACAATAGATATGGCTGTGTTCCAATAAAACTTTATTTACAAAAACAGATGGCAGTTGGATTTGGTGTGTAGGCTGTAGTTTGCCAACTCTTGCTCTAGACCATATGTTCTTCAGGGCTAACATGCCATGATACTTCTTCACAGAATCCTTCCCTTGAGCCAACAGAAATCAAGTCCCTCTGTCATAATTTCTTGCTGCATCTTTTACACACATATTAATTAATTAATTAGTAATTAATTTTTTTTCTTTATTATTACTAGTTTGTAGCCTCCAGGAAGGCAGGGATCATATCTGTTTTATATGCCACTGGATTCCCAGCACATAGCAATTGCTTGGCATACAAAAGGTGCTCAGTATTTGATGGTAGAAGGAAGGAAGGGAGGGAGGCAGGGAGGGAAGGAGGGAGGGAGGAAAGGAAGGAGGAAAGGAAGGACGGAGGGAAAGAGGGAAGGAGGAAAGGAAGGACGGAGGGAAGGAGGGGAGGGAAGGAGGGAAGGAGGGGAGGGAAGGAGGGAAGAAGGGAGGGGAAGGGAGGGGAAGGGAGGGAGGGAAGGCGGGAGGGAGGGAATTAGTATGCTCCAGAAGGCACCTGTCCCAATGTTCTTTTACGTGAAAGAAAAACAATTTTCTAGGCTTTCCTCCACAGGTGCACAGGCACCCACAGTTAGGCTATGATTTAAAGAGAAGAAAGAATGACAAGATTCACCTGCCTTTTCCTCACAAAAAGTCAACATTAGACCGTGCCAAAGTACATATTAGAAAATCACCTACAGACCTTCCCTTGGCACTGCCCATTTACCCCTAAATGTCCTCTCTGCTGGCTAACACCAGCCACTATGTTGTGACTGAAAGTGACTGGTCAACCGTCAGGCTGGCTAACACTGGGTCCCTTGATGCTCCTCACACTGCCTTCCTTGTCGGTGCTCAATTTCTCCATTTTAGTTTAACATTGCGTACTTCCTCTAAGAAGCACCAAGAACTTCATATTTAGCAGCTCATTCTCTCTCACCTCATCTCCACAATATTGTGGCAGGTATTATTAGTTGAAGAGCCCTGGTGGTGCCGTGGTTAAAGCGCTCGGCTGCTAACTGAAAGGTCTGTGGTTCAAACCCATCATCCGCTCCACAGGAGACAGACGTGGCTGTCTGCTTCTATAAAGATTTACACCCTGGGAAACCCTACGGGGCAGTTCTACTCTG
>NW_004443957.1:22355299-22380308 GCF_000243295.1 Trichechus manatus latirostris
TTTTTTTTTTTTTTGTATTATTAGTTGACTCATCCAGTTTCCTCTGCCTTATGAAGAAGGCTTTGAACTCTAAGCCCATTCCCTTCTCCCACCCCATCAGTTGGTAATATCTTCCTGTGGAACAACTGGTACCTTATTCTTAGATGGACAAAAAGAAGACAGATAAGATTATCTTTGCTTTCACTCTGGAAGATCTGCAACAGACATTGAAGCTTCACCTCTGTCATTCTGGAGGTGTTCCTTCTGTGACAACAAAAATATGATGCATATTTAGATAACGCATGTAACAGACTTTAACTGAGTTCAAATTGAGTTCTTACTGATTTTGAATGACAATTTTTATTTCTAATTTACATTTCTACTTTTAATTAAAATTCCAAAAAGCAAGCAACTGCTGTTGCCATTACAGAATCTGGATCACCTACACTTACAAGAGATACTTTGGCCTTTTGGAGTAAAACAAAATATGTCTGACCCTTCTTCTACAAGCAAGAAGATACCTGAAGATTTTTCCCTCCCTTCATCGTTGCCATGCTAAACTTACCCAATTTTCTCAGGCATACAGGCTGGTTTCCAGACCTCACACTGTTCAACACCTATCTGAAGACACTATAGTATATTGTAGCAGCAAGAGCATAAATCTGGATGTGAATCTGGATTAGCCACCTAACAGCCTTGTGACCTTAAACAGGTTTCTTAATCTCCCTGAGCCTCAGTTTTCTCATCTGTAAAATGGGGATAAAAATTATTTATCTTCATGGGGATTGAAAGAGCATATATCAAGCACCCAGTATACTAGCTACCCGTACTTGTTGCTGTCGAGTCAATTTTGACTCACAGAACTCAATAATTGGTTGATAGTATCATTACTTTCCAAAATCTCTCTTAAATTGTGCCAGGAGAAACTGAATGCAATCCTTTAGGTTTGTATTCACATTGTACAGCTGGAAGGAGCATGAACTTTGGAGTCCAGCATTCAGGTTTGAATTCTGACTCCACCACTTGATAACAGTCTACCTCTGAGCAAGTTCCTTCACCTGTCTAAGCCTCCATTTCCTCAGGATAATAATACTATCTAAGGCTGTTGTCAGCCGTAGTCCAGGGCTTGGCACATAGTTAAGTGCACAATAAATATAGTAAAGCCTGTGAAAGCCAGAACCTGTGTAAGGCGGAAACCTGTCAGAGAAGGAAAACTCGAATTTTTTTCACTAAATACAGCACAATAGAAAAGTGGTGACTGTACCCTGTCAAAGATAGAAAATTTGCAGGACTTGGAAAACCAAGGCAGTCTCATCAAGTTCTGGCTCTCACGGGTTTCACTGTATCAGCAACAGTAGCTAATATTTCAGAATTAAAATTAGCAAGCATATCTCTGACAAGCTATAACATACATACCATTTCATTTCCATTTTCTTTCTCTAAGGGCTATACAATGATAAATAAACACTTTATACATGCATTACTTTAGTCAGTGACCAAGTATGAGTTGCATGTTAGAATTGGAGGGAATTGGAAAAAGCTATTATCTTCCCTGGAGCCCTGGTGGCACAGTGGTTAAGAGCTTGGCTGCTAACTAAAAGGTCAGCAGTTCAAATCCACCAGCCGCCCCTTGGAAGCGGGGTAGTTTTACTCTGTCCTATAGGGTCGCTATGAGTCAGAATCGACTTGAAGGCAACGGGTACGGATACAGTACAGTATTATCTTCCCTGCTATTGTTCCAGTAAAGCTTCATGCAGGGGATAGGGTTTCAGAAGCCATATCAATGTGAGAGGAAAAGTCTGCAGAAGTGAGGAAACAGTGTTTGGGATTCTTTTGTTAAGTCACTTATGTAAAGGAGGAAGGCTAAACAGGAATGACAGGGAGTGATGAGGCACGTGATAAAAAGTTACAAAGTTGATGCGCCTTTGGAGAAATGGAAAATAAGCAAACAACTGCAAGGGGAGTCAAGGAAGAAAGCTGAGTCTTCCAAGACTTTGCAGTTAATATAAATACAATGGACCTTCTTCCCAAATGATCTGGATTGCCTTTCTAACCCTTCTTATCATTTCCAGACATTCCAAATGATAACCTCCTCCCTATGCTCACCCATTCAGTTAAAAAAAAACGTATTGAGTGTTGACTATGCCCCAGGCCTAGTGGCTAATTCAAACCTGGTAGAAAGACACAGGCCCAGCCCTAGGAAATTCTAGCTTTAGGAGGCAGACAAGGAAACAGGCAATGAAGGATGACATAATGTGATTAGTACAATGATGGGAGTAAGAACAGAGAGAAAAGAAGGACAAATGAATGGGCAGACAGAAAGAAAGAAAATCAGAGGGGCTTTTATTTAATCCTAATAAATTAAGGAAGACTTTCTAGAGGAAATGACATATAAGCTGAGGCCTTCAGAAAATCAAGCTAAGGAAATTATTTCAGAAACTCAAAAGTGAGCTACTGGTCCAGGATTTATTTCTAACAGCAGAAAGAAGCAAAGGGTAATGAAAATGTGTTGTAATTCTAGGACACGTTCTTTAGAGAAAAATTAAGAAGACAAGAAATAGAATTGTAAAATTAGAATGAGTAACAGTCCATTTAATCCGATTATTAACTCCTTATTATATTTCTATTTCTAGTCTGCTCCCTTTTCTTTAGTTATAAAATTTACATTTGTAGCAACATCTTAATTAGACCATAAGCCACTTACATCCCTTACCTGCCAACAGGATAAATGGTATTAACTGGGCAGTACCATGTTCTTTTAAAACCACCAGATAAGGACCTAAAAATCACCAGAGGTGAAAAAATTTTTTGACCAACTTCTCTGTGTAATGACAGCTCACACAACTGTGCTGGGAATTTCCCTACACTACATCATGACCAAACTCAACCATAAATGTCAATCAATCTATTTCAAAATGAATGATATTTAGAACTTCACCTGGCAATCCAAGGTTTGCAAGGTATCTATAGGAGAAATAATGGAAGTTTGCACATCTTTCACCCAATCAGAATTCAACATTTTTTTCCTTTTTGCTGTCCATTTATCAGGATACATGCAGATAAATTAGTTCATTTTTAATCAAACACTAAATACGATGACCTGAAACTGCACAAAACATATGAAGTGCAGCACCTGTACTGATGCAGAGGCATCATCCAGGACAACCAGAAAGCTGAGGTGTAGCCTCCATCCACATACAACACACATATACACACATAATACACATATCAAAAGTGACCCAGCTCTAATATTGAATGTCCTTAATGAATGCCCTTGTTTCAAAATTTTGTGGTTTGTGACGAGGGCATGTAATGCCAGGAAGTACAGCTCACTGTGCGTGTCAAGCCTCTTCTAACAAGAAGTACTAGATAGAGGCAAACCACCCATGTTCTTGGCAAGACTGATTCATTACTATTGTCAAAAAGAGCCCAGGACTTTGTGGAAAGACTTTTGGTTCTCAAAGCTCAACAATATCTACACTGCATCTCAAAAAGTAGAAAAGAAAAGAAGAGAGGGACCTTCAACTATTATCCTCCTCACAAGGGACTTAAGAGTGAAAGGACAATGGTTAAGACTCACCATGGCTAGATTCTCCATGTTCTCTGGAACAGAATCACTTAAGGGTGGGCAAGAGTTGACTTGAGGTAAGATGGAATGAAGTGAAATGATGTCCCTGGTTGACTTTCCAGTTTTTTAATTCTACCTCTCCTTGAAAGTCAGGAGAAAATAATTCCAAAATCTCTCACTATCTGCTGAATGGGCTAGCCTTAAAACTGAATCTTGTTTACAAGCAGTGACCAAACTTTTTTGGTGTATTTTGCCCCTAGCCTTTAAAACAATGTTCTGGACACAGTAGATACTTATTAAATGTCCTTTTGTTCCCACTTTGTCTACTTCGACAAAGGTCATTTATTCCTGACAGGCATTCACAAAACTAGAATAAAAATGGTAATCACCAGTCTAGAGTTTGGGCAGTCCTCTACTTTCTATGGAAATCTGGGGAAGGAACAGGGAAGTACAAATGAAAAGAAGTTGCAGTTCCTTTCTTAGCTGGCATTTACATAGGCCATTCCCAGATCTCCAGCAGGAAAGGAACTTGGTTGGGAGTGGCTCTGTCTGGTAAGATGTGAAAGTAGGGCTTATGATATCATTCTTCCTCCCTAACTTGCTTCCCTTTCACCTCCCTTTCTAAGCCCCTTAAAATAGGAATGTCACACTAACAGTCAGATGTTGGTCACTTGAAGCATGATTTGTGGTCTCCATAAGAAAACACTAAAAGAATCAGGTCAGGTCAGGACTACCAACCCCCCACCCCTGCCCCTGACATCCCACCCTGCAGCCCAACACCCACAGCAACAGCCAATGCAGAAATCCAGTTGACATAAGAAAATGCTAAAAGGAAAAAATAAATAAATAAATAAAGGCTAAGTGCCAAAAACAAGAGGAGCTAGTGATACATAAGTACCATGAATTTTTCAACCCCACCCCAGCAATGTACCCCACAAAATTATTCTCAGCTGTATAATTGCATGAGCCAAGAAAATTCTGGCTTGGGAGAACATTTTTACAGTACACAATTTACCACAGGAACACCCATTTGGGTTAGGGCACAACTTCATGTTTAATAAAAACAGAGAAAAGACTTAACTTCTTTATCTCAAATGCCACCTGAATTTAAACATGGGTACAGCAGCATTCTTCCCACTCAAATAGATATTAAATTATCCATGCTGATGTTAAGTTCAGTAAGAAGTGACCAGCCTCAAATCAGCTGAGCCTGAGTAAGGAATTGGATTAGATTTTTGTTTTTGTAACAGCTCGTCAAATAATTGGCACACAGTAGGTGCTTAATAAGAACCTGCTGATTGAGAGAAGCCACATAGTACAGTGGGTTAGAGCATGGGCTTTGGAGTCAGACTACCTGAGTTTCAAGTCTGGTTGCACTGATTACCAGCTGTCTTACCAGCTGCCTCAGAATCCTCATCTGTAAAATGCATATGATGATAGTAATAGTACCAACCTCATAGTATTGCTATGAGGATTAAATGAGTTAATACAATGGTTTTCCAAGCGTGTCCCCAGACCAGCAGCATCACCTGAAAACATGTTAGAATGCAAATTCTTAGGACCTACTCCAGATCTGCTGAGTCAGAGACTTTGGGGGTGAGGTCCACAGTCTGTTTTAACAAGACCTCCAGGTGATTCTAATGTACACTCAAGCTTGACAATCATTGAGTTAATGCATGTAAAGCACACAGCATAGTGTATTTTGTTCCAGCACTCAGGAGAGCGCTCACTGACTTCACTAATATCACTGATCTACACAACACTTAAAGGCTGTGGCTAGGGTAACTTGTTTTTTTGTTTGTGTTCTTTTTATTGTGCTTTAGGTGGTTAACTTGTTTTGAAACACAGAGCTCCTGGCCTTAAGCACAGCTTGCAAGACTGAATAGACAAAAAGAATGGACTAAATAACTTTTGGGATTTAAAATCTGGGATTTTATAGCCATCTCTAAATTAGAGGTAATATATAGTCTCTCAATCTGACAGAAGTAGAGGACAAAAGCAGAAAGGAAGAAGGATTTTTTATTTCACTAGAGAAGACTGCACATATATATGTATACAAGGTACAGATTGGCAGAGTGAAGCTTTACACAAAAGTAGAAATGTATTAGATAATACAGTATTAAAGAAAAAGGGTCACCCTGGAAATGCAAATCTCAGTAAATAAATAAAATATCCCTCAGTCGTACTTAATATGAGACTTAAGATTATTTTTTAAAAAGGAAATTCTATGAAGAGTCAAGTTACAGCACCCTAACTAAAATACAAATAGTTCAAATTTATCTTATAATTGCTAAGCACATTATGGCTGTTCACTACTTTTTAACTAATTTATTTAATATCACCTCAAGCACCAATTTCATATTATAAAAATCATAACACTCCACCAGTAATATAATTTAAAGAAAAATAAAAATTAAGTTGCTTAAAGTAAAATACCTTACATTTGAGAGGAAAATCCAAGGCGGCCACAATTCTCTAACTTTAAAGGGATATTGGTTAAAAGTACAGATTTCTGGCCTCCTTTCTCCAGAGATTCAGTGAGTCTGGGGTAAAGCCTGAAATTTTAACGAGCAGTCTTCTCATCTCCATCTTGATCCGATACCAGGTCCTTCAGATGCAAGTGGTTGATGGATCATTTTTTTGGAAAACATTTCTAAAAATCCCTGTCTATGGATAACCCTAAATAAATAAGATCTTTTGATTAAGAAAAGTTTTCAGAGGGGAGAGTTAACCCTTTATGTATAGGAAAGATTTGAACTATTTTTAATAGAAAGCTTCCTAAAATGTATTCCACATTTCTCTATTATCTTACACATAGCATATAGGATATGATTTAATTTTCTCTTGATGACTGAGGTTCATCCATTATTATTGTTATGGGCTGATGTGCGCTATAGTTCCAGAGAGCATTCAACATAGAGTTGACTGAAACATCAATTCTTAAAGAGGTCCTTGTTGTTGATGTTAGGTGTCATCAAGCTGATTTCAAATCATAGCGGCCCCATGTGATAAAGTAGAACTGCCCCCATAGGGTTTTCTTGGCTGTAATCTTTATAGGAGCAGATTGCCAGGTCTTTCTCCTGCGGAGCTGCTGGGTAGATTAGAACCGCCAACCTTTTGGTTAGGAGCCGAGTGCTTAACCGTTGTGCCACCAGGTCTCCTTAAAGTGGTCCCAGAACTTCAAAATGTTCTGAATGTCAGCTTTAGCTTTTAAGTCTTTTTCCTAAGGACAGGGTGGCAAATGTGCAGTGGCAGACCCTCAAGAGCAGTGTAACATGGCTGCAAAATGAATTAGTGCTTCAAAGAAAGAAGAAGACTTTGCAAAACTGCTATCAGTGATGGTTCACTTACCAACACCATTCACATATTATTTATGGGTGTTCAGCAATATGGCAGGCACTATATGGCAGGCACTATACCTTAGTCAGAGCCTTGGTGGCAAAGTGGTTAACCAAAAAGTCAGCAGTTCAAATCCACCAGTTGCTCCTTGGAAACTCTACAGGGCAGTTCCACTCTGTCCTCCAGTGTCACAAAAGCAAGCCTCAATAAATACAAAAACACTGAAATAATACAAGGCATTTTCTCTAATCTCTATAAAATGAGAAACAACAGGAAGAACAAGAAAAAAAAAATCAAATACATGGAAACTGCAAAACACCTTGCCAAAAAACCACTGGGTAATAGAAGAAATCAAAGATGAAACACAAAATTTCGAGAATGAAAACACAACATACCAAAACCTTTGGGACACAGCAAAAAACAGCAAAAACCTGTGTATATTGCTATACACAGAGGTTAATCTACAGCAATAAACGCACACATCAAAAAAGAAAAAGGGCCCTAATCTTACAACTCAAACAAACAAAGAGCAGCAGAAGAAGCCCACAGCCACCAAAAGAAAGACAATAATAAAAATTAGAGCAGAAATAAAGGAAATAGAAAAACAAAAGAATCAGCAAGCCTAGAAGTTGGTTCTTTGAAAGGATCAATAAAATCAACAAACCACTGGCCAAACTGACAAAAGAAGCAGAAGATACAAATAACCCAAATAAGAAATCAGATAGCTGACATTACAACAGAATCAACTGAAATAAAAAGGATCAAACAGACTACTATGAAAAACCATACTCCAACAAATTTGAAAACCTAGAGGAATGTACTAGAGGAAATGTACAAATTTCTAGAAACACACTACCTACCTAAACTAATACAAACTAAAGTAGAAAATCTGAACAGACCCATAACAGAAGAAATTGAAGAGGTCATAAAAAAAAACTCCCCACAAAAAAAAAAAAGCCCTAGACCAGACAGCTTCACTACAGAATTCTACCAAACATTCAGAGAAGAGCTGACACCAGTACTACTCAAACCATTCCAGAACACAGAAAAGGAAGGGACACTTCCAAATTCATTCTACGAAGCTAGCATAACCCTGATACCAAAGCCAGACAAAGACACCACTAAAAAAGAAAACTACAGACTAATATCCCTCATGAACATGGACACAAAAATTCTGAACAAAATTCTAGCCAATAGAATTCAACAACATATCAAAAAAAAAAAAAAATAATACATCATGGCCAAGTGGGATTCATCCCAGGTATGTAAGGATGGTTTCACGTTAGAAAATTAATCAATATAATCCACCACATAAATAAAACAAAGGAAAAGAATTGCATGATCATCTCAATTGATGCAGAAAAGACATTTGAAAAAGTCCAACACCCATTCCTGATAAAAAAAAACTCTCACCAAAATAGGAATAGAAGAAAAATTTCTCAACATCATTAAGGGCATATGTACAACACTAACAGTCAACATTATTCTCAATGGAGAGAGGCTGAAAGCATTCCCCTTGAGAATGGGAACCAGACAAGGATGCCCTTTATCACCACTCTTATTCAATATTGTGCTGGAAGTTGTCACCAGAGCAATAAGACAAGAAAGGGAAATAAAGGGCATCCAAATTGGTAAAGAAGAAAGTACAACTATCTCTATTCACAGATGATAAGATCCTATGTATAGAAAATCCCAGAGATTCCACAAAAAAGCTACTGGAACTAATAGAAGGATTCAGCAAAGTGGCAGGGTACAAGATCAACACACAAAATCTGTTGGATTCCTCTACACTAACAAAGAGAACTCTAAAATCAGGAAAACAGTATCATTTGCAATAGCCCCCAAAAGGATAAAATACTTGGGAATAACTCTAACTAGGGACTAAAAAGACTTATACAAAAAAAACTACAAAACATAACTGCAAGAAACCAAAAGAGATCTTCATAAATGGAAAAACATACCATGCTCACGGATAGGAAGACTTAACATTGTAAAAATGTCAATACTACCCAAAGCATATATAGATGCAATGTAATCCTGATTCAAATTCCAATATTCTTTAACAAGATGGAAAAACTAATCACCAACTTTATATGGTAAGGGAAGAACCCCCGGATAAGTAAAGCATTATTGAAAATGAAGAAGAAAGTAGGAGGCTTCACATTTCATGATCTCAGAACCTACTATACAGCCACAGTAGTCAAAACAGCCTGGTACTGGTACAATGACAGACGCATAGACCAATGGAACAGAATTGAGAACTGTGAAGTAAGTTCCTCCACCTATGGACAGCTGATCTTCAACAAAGCGTTGAAATCCATTAAATGGGGGAGAGATAGTGTCTTCAACAAATGGTGCTGGCAAATATCCATTTGCAGAAAAATGAAACAGGATCCATACCTCAAAAACCAACTCAAAATGTATCAAAGACCTAAATGTAAAACCTAAAACTATAAAGATTATGAGAAAAAAAAAGGGGACAATGCTAGGGGCCCTAATCTATGGCATAAATAGAATATCAGGCATAACTAAAAATGCACAAACTCCAGAAAATAAACTAGATAGCTTGGACCTCCTAAAAATTAAAAACTTATGCTCATCAAAAGACTTTATCAAGAGAGTAAAAGCAGTACCTACAGTCTGGGAAAAAGTCTTTGGCAGCGACATATTTATCTGATAAAGGTTTAATCTCTAAAATATATAGAAAAGTCCAACAACTCAACAACAAAAAGACAAACAACCCAGTCACAAAACAGGCAAAGGACATGAACAGACACTTCACCAAACAGGATATTCAGGTGGCCAACAAATACATGAAAAGATGCTCACAATCACTAGCCATTAGAGAGCTCTAAACCAAAACTACAATGAGATACCATCTCACACCCGCAAGAACGGCACTGATCAAAAAAACAAAGAACAATAAATGCTGGAGAGGTTGTGAGGAGATTGGAATTCTCATACACTGCTGGTACAAAATGATACAACCACAACGGAGAACGATATGGTGCTTTCTTAAAAAGCTAGAAATAGAAATACCATATGATCCAGCAATCCCACTCCTAGGTGTATATCCTAGAGGAATAAGAGCCGTCACACAAATAGACATATGCGCACCCATATTCACTGCAGCATTATTCACAATAGCAAAAAGATAGAAATAAACTAAGTGCCCATCAAAGGACGAATGGATAAACAACTATGGTGCATATACATAACGGAATACTACCCAGCAATAAAGAACAATGATGAATCCACAAAACATCTTACAGCATCGATGAATCTGGAGGACATTAGGCTGAGTGACGTAAGTCAATCACAAAAGGACAAATATTGTATGCAGCCACTATTGTAAAAACTCAAGAAAAGATTTACACACAGAAAGAAACCATCTTTGATGGTTACCAGGGAGAAGAGAGGGGTTGGGGGAAAATCACTAACTAGATAGCAGACGTGTTAAGTTTGGTGAAGGGAAAGGCAATACACAATATAGGGGAAGTCAGTACAACTTGACCAAACAAACAAAAAAAAAAAGGCAACCACAATAAATACTATATAACATATACAACCCTACAACAACAGTAAAAATAATAATTTACAACCAGATACATAAGTAGATATGTATGCTGAATAGGGGTAGGAAGGGAGTATAGGAGTACACCCACATATTTATATAGATTTGGTTGTGGACATTTTTTATATACATATTAGTATATGCAGCATGTATATTCATATATATAATAGAGCACACAGTGGCAGAGTCATGGAAGCTTCCTAGACACAGTCAAATACCTCAGAGGTCTGAGTTGCTGGGACTGAGGGCTTGGGACCATGGTCCCAGGGGACATCTAGATCAATTGGCATAACATAGTTCATAAAGAAAATCTTCTATATCCTTCTTTGGTGAGTAGCATCTGAGGTCTTAAAAGCTTGTAAACAGCCTTCTAAGTTACAGCTATTGGTCTCATTCCATGTGGAGCAAAGAAGAATGAAGAAAACCAAAGATACAAGGAAGCAATTAGTCCAAAGTACTAACGGACCACATGAGCCGCAACCTCCACTAGCCTGAGACCAGAAGAACTAGATGGTGCCCGGCTACCACCAATAGAGGGTCCCGGACAGAGCAGAAGAAAAATGTAGAACAAAACTCAAATTCACAAAAACGACCAGATTTATTTACTTACCAGCATTTGTTCTGTCATTTTTGTGTGTTTCAATTTTACCATACTCCATTGACAAGTAAAAAACTTTAAAACTATTCAAGTTTGCCAAAGTAAGTCATAACAACATCAAAAACTGTCCAGAGATTTTGGAAACTACCCAATCCAAATAGCACAGGCAAAAAAAGTTTTGTTTGAATTAACCTCAATGCTCTGCTTGTTTAATCTTTTTTTTTTTAATCAGTGTTCCAATTTGTCACCCTTAGCTACATAATCACACAACTTTTAGACCTTCATACGAAATACTCATGCAATTAGATGAAATAATTACTTGGTTCACTGGAGGAGGCGGGGGTGGGAACCAGTCAAATCACTGGTTTCTCTGAAACATAACTTGTTTGACAGGTCAAAAGAAGAATGTCAGCGTAGCTCCATGGCAACATAGCTTTAGGCAACAAATGAACCTAAGACTATATACACATGCACTAGTGGTGAGAAACGCTAAGTGGCTGAGACAAAGCAGTTCTATTTACTCTAGACTCTGATGGAGACCTGTTCTTTCAGTTCCAACTCTTAGATTATTTTGAAAGCTTCAAGTAATATAAGCAACTCCGTAGTTATAAATTTAAATCACACGCAGTATAAACTTCCTTTACAAATTACAGTTTTTATTTAAAATCTTTGTAAAGACATATATCTGATTTGCATTTTAGACTACACAAAACTTAGCCAATAAACAAGTTACATTATTGTTTTATTTTCAGAGCACAGCTAAACTAAAATATATAGTCACGTTTATTTGGTGGACGAAATACCAAGTTAAACTCAGTACTTGTCAAGAAACCAGGCATAGCCCAGGTTTCAGATGATCTCAAGTGAACAGCTTTGTATCTGCTTCACACTGATCACGCAAACGTATCACAAAAGTAGGCTGATTTAATAGTAATGTATTTTAAACGACCAGAAAAATGAGAGAGTCTTTTGAAAAGTCATGCTGAGGAGACAACATGATATGGATAACTGAAATTGATGTCAAGGACTGGGTGTCAGACAACTGGTTCTCTGCCACTAACTGGCTGTTGACACTGGACAAGTAAGTCACTTTAGAGCCTCAACACAAATAAATGCTAAGGAGTTGGAATAAAAAAACAAAAAATCCAACCATCGGCCGTGGAATGGATTACGATTCATGATGACCCCATGTGTGTCAGAGTACAACTGCTCCATAGGTTTTCATGGCTATGACATTTCAGAAGCAAATCGCCAGGCCTTTCTTCCGAGGCACCTCTGGGTGAGTTCCAATCTCCAGTCTTTCAGTTAGTAGCCCAGTGCTTAATCATTTGCACCATCCAGGGATTCTTAGGAGCTGGAATAGATGACCAAAAGTCCCTTCAAACTTAGAGTTTTAGGAGGCCTGGTGGCACAACGGTTGAGCAATCAGCTGCTAACTGAAAGGTTAGTGGTTTGAACCCACTCAGCAGCTCTGCAAGAGAAGGACCCAGCGATCTGATTCCATAAAGATTATGGGCAAAAAAACCCTATGGGGCAGTTCTACTCTGTCACATGGGGTTGCTATGGGTCAAAATAGACTCAACAGCACCTAACAACAACAACATAGACAGTATGCAATGGACAGAGAAGTCAAGAGAAAAATCCCATACAAAGGAACCGAGAGAAATATTGATAATTTGTAGCGTACTGAGTATAAGAGGCAAAGAGCACAGAATGTGGTCTGCAAGCAGAGAGAATTCTCTTAAATAATTTTGTTTAGGACAGTCCAGAGAAAACTGGAAATTGATGTCTAGTTACTTATTAAAGAGTAATTAGCAAGCATTTTGTTTGTAGTGTGTAGAGGTTTTTAGAAATTGCAACCAAAGTATACCACAGAATTTTTTATAAATAAAAACAGCCAAAAAGATATTTATAATAGAATTATAAAAAGATTTTTTATAAGTAAAAGCATTTAAAGAGATATCTATAAAAATTGTACTTTTATTTATCTAGCTCTAGTCAAACATTATTCATTTGATAGTAAAAGTGTCCAAAAGAGCCTAAGTATAACCTAGAATTTTCCAACTCATAGATATGTGTTTGTCCATAAATATAAACTTCACATGTGCCACAAAATTCAAAAGTATGATGATTTCAGACATTACAGAATAAAATTTATTGTATATTTTTAATCAAAATTGTTCAGTGCCCACACCACTTAGTCCCTCAAGAAATGAACTTGCTTCATAGGTGATAATGGGAAGAGGAGAGACTGCTCCGAGGAGAAATTAAGTTGGTGAAAATAGGTCTGAGACCTGCTGCTAAGTGCTAGAGAGCATATAATACTACATTCAAATAAACACACCAAAAAGGATTTGCTCTATCTGATTTGAATTGTAGGGTCCTTTTCTGTTCTAAATTTCAATTTAATTCAGCAACACTTACCGAACGCCTAAAATGTGCAAATGTCAAAATCAAATCTAATAAAGGCACCTGATTTGCCATGCGATTTCTGGGCTAAGAGCTCAAGGCAAACAACACCAGCAGCGTAACCAATTGCAAAAAGCAATCGCTGCCAGAGCTCCACATTCAGCCTGACTCAGTCCATCCCAAGCGCCCTTGGACTTTGTAATTGTCATAAGTGACTGAACTAGTCCAACTTGAAGCAGAGGTTTGCAACATGTCCTTTACATCATTGTGGTCTTTGCGTCATATTCTTCGGGGCTCTTCTTTACACTGCCTTTTTTGGCCCATGAGCCTGCACACTTCCCAGATGCTCTACTGCCCCCTCTTTCTTAGTGTTCATGATGATGTGGACACAGCATTTGTTTAGTGGCAGCTCTGGATGTCCTTCAAGCTATCATAGTACTGATGAACAAAAGTTCATCAGCATTTCACCTCCATCCCAGAGTCACCGTCCATCCAGTCATGGCTGCCTTCTAACATCCGACCGCTTAGGCTGACTACAATGCATTTATATTGATCAGTTCCTTCACTCACTCATGCCAGTATGTTTATGCATTAGGCCAACCCACATTTATAACTGTCTTACGTAAAGTCACACTTAAATTCTGAAATCAGCTTTACTTCAATTTTACAATTGAACACACTAATTATAATTACTAATTCAACAGTGTCTCTGAACCTTTTCATGAAACACAAAGATATTGTCTGAGCACACCAAGGGGGGAAAAAAGCATAAAATATGATTTCCCTTGAGGAACTTGAAATAGAGTTAGAGTAATAGGACAAATAGGCATGAAGATGACTAACATAAGGCAGAATGTGGTGGGTATTCAGTTGGTGGAACTGATAATTGGGTCTAGTGATTGCTCACAACAAGTCATCACTGTAGCTTTCATGGCATGGGTCAGATTGAAGTCTGTTCTTGAACAAGCAAGAGAGAATTTCAATAGGTGGAAACGAGAAGCAAAGATGTTCAAGTCCCATTCGAAGACTGTAGGAGGAACAGAGCAACCAGGTTAGGGACAAGAAGGCTTGTGCCGGAGAGTCATAGGAAACCAGGCACAGCCAGTCTTTTGGGAATGAAGTATTTCATCCTTTTGACAACGGTAGTACCATTGAAAGATTTTAATAAAAAAGTGTCCTGACAAAAATTGTGTTTAAGATGATGTATCTGAATTTTACATGCAGAAGGGGATGGCAGCAATTGGAAAAAGTAAGCTCAACTAAAAGCCTATGCAAATAGTTTTTATGTGATTCCCAAAGGAGGTTGGTAGCAATGAACTTGACGTAAAATACAGAAGAGACACTGGCAATTGATCAGATATAAGAGGGGTACGAAGAGGGGTGAGTCAAAGACAGCCTGGTTGGGTACCGTATTTCACAAGGGCCTTGAAATTCCTGATGAACATGTTGCTTAAAGATTCAACCATAAAATCACAGATCTGTGTAATGAGTATATTTTATCTAAGGTAGTAATTACACTACCTTAGGTTTATATAGCATAAAAGCACCAATCCATTTGACTTTAATGTTAAAAATTTGAGAATAAATATCTTTAAATTGTGCCACTACACATACCCCACGCTTTTTCATACATGGGCATATTTGCAACTATTCTTAAGGATGGAAAATGGACATACCTTTCATTCATTTATTCCATCATTACAGAGCCTATACCAGATGCCGAGCCATAGGCTAATTACTGGGGATACAAAGATAAAAGACAGCCTCTGCCTTTGGGGGCTCACAGCCTACATCCTCCCCATGAAGTCATCCATGGCTTCAATGACCACACAGAGGCTGCTGACTTCCCACCTGTGACTCCACTCCAGTTAAGGCTTCTGATCTCCAGCCTTGTACATGTATCTGTCTATAAGACTTTCTCACCTCCCAGACTCCTCTAACTCAACATGTGCAAAACTGAACACATCATCTCCTCCCCCTAGAACCTGCTCCTCCACCTGCAGCGTTCCCCATCTCAGAGAATGGCAGAAAGCTGAGAAAATCCCTTGAGTTCTTCCACTGCCTCACTTCCCACGTCCTATCTATCCCCACAGACTGTTGATTCTGTTGTTGTTAGCTGCTGTTGAGTTGGTGCCCTACTCATGGCAAACCCTTGCACAAAGGAACAAAACACTGTCGCGTCTTTCACCAACTCCATGATCAGTTGCAGATGAGACCGTTGTGATCTATAGGGTTTTCACTGGCTGATTTTTTGGAAGTAGATTGCTAGGCCTTTCTCCCTAGTCCAGTCTTAGTCCGGAAGTTCCACTGAAACCTGTTCAGCATCATAGCAACATGGAAGCCTCCACTGATGGACAGGTGGTGGCTGCGCCTGAGGTGCACTGGCTGAGAATCGAATCTAGGTCTCCTGCATGGAAGGCAAGAATTCTACCACCGATATCAATGCCCCCACCCAGCTGATTCTACTTCCTGGATATCTCTCTTATCCAGCCAGTTCTCACCATTCCCTCTCTGGTGCAGGTTACCACCATTTGTTGCCTGCCAAAAGCTTCCTAAGTGATCACCTGAAATTCCAGCATGCCTCTGTTACACCCAAGCTCCACAACGCAGCCAGTGTGGCCTTTCTAAAATACGTAACTGATCAGGTCACTTATCTCCTTAAAACCCTTTAATGATTTTCTACTACTATTGGAATAAAATCCAAACTCCTTAATATGCATCACAAAACCCTTGATAGCCTGGCCCCAACCCATCTCCCCATCCTCACTTGGCTTCTCTCTCCTCTCTAAGCACTAGCCACAAAAAATTCTTTCAGTTTCTTCTAATGGCCCATATTTTGTCTCACTTCCTGGCCCTCACGTATCCTATTGTTCCTGCCAAGAATATTTTTTCTCCTTCC
Organism: Trichechus manatus latirostris; assembly: GCF_000243295.1. Taxonomy (NCBI): domain Eukaryota; kingdom Metazoa; phylum Chordata; class Mammalia; order Sirenia; family Trichechidae; genus Trichechus; species Trichechus manatus. The sequence goes on from NW_004443957.1 coordinate 22,371,666, forward strand.
TGCAAATTCACATGCCAAGGAATGTTTATCTTAAAGGAACTGACTTGTATTAATAATGGTCATTCTTCCATATCGCATGTAGATAACCCTCTATATTTGTCAAGAGTTTTAACTAGATCTCTGTAACTACAATGATCTTATTTTGCAAACTAAAATTCTGAAGAACAAGATGGAATTTTGGACAACAGGACTGTCTAGGAACATCCTGGCTCTATATTAGTCCCATTTCATGGCAGCAGATGTTCAGGACCCTGGCCTTCCCTGATTAGGGACAGGTGATTGCAGTGTGATTCCAAGAGGGACAAAGGACAGCAGCTGCTCTGGGCATATGTCATGGAGTGGGCTTGATATTGAGTACAGTGAGTTGGAGTGGGATTTCTGCTGAAGATTAATCTTGTGGGGTTTTCTTATGGCTGCTCAGGGAAGAGGTGCCAAAAAAACCCACCTTTATGCTCCTTGTTATTGTTTTTGTGTACCATTAAGTCAATTCTGACTCATAGCAACCCTATATGACAGAGTAGAACTGCCCCATAGGGTTTCCTAGGCTGTAATCTTTACAGTAGCAGATTGTCTTGTCTTTTCTTTTTCCCATGGAGCCACTGATGAGTTTGAACCGCCGTCTTTTCAGTTAGCAGCCAAGCGGTTAACTATTGCACCACCGGGGCTCCTTTTTATGCTCCTTAGGAGTGTAAATAATCTTTAAGGCATGTAGTGGCATCTCTCTCCCCTAAAGGAAGGAGGAGCATGGAGCCCTCTACTTTCCCTTAACTACCTTAGGAGGCACCCTTACTGTCAAAGAACAGGATGTAATCAGGCCCTTGTCACGGTTAAATAGGGAATTCACCCACCTCATACATGGGCAGTTCCATAATCAGGAAGGAATCGATGAGGATACTTGGACCTATTTCAACCCAGCATTCCTGTGGCAAGTGGGCTGGGTCATAGTGGAATTTGAGCACTAAGGGATGTATCTCAGGAAACCCAAATGACAGGTATTCTTTGTGGAACTTACCACGAAGGGAATGAAATTATTTTCCTCACAGATCCCTGGGGACTTCTGAGTACACAGGATCAACAATAGCCGAGCATCAGCTGCTAGAATGTCTAGGACCCATTCTCAGCAGATACAGAAGGTGGTCTGAGAGGCAATGAAGGAACAGCAACAGCAGACTGATGAGCCCTTACTCTACTTGCCTAGATATAGAAGTCAGCAATCTCCCCACATCTCTCATATAGGGGGGACTTATATGGAGTCGCCGGGCGGTACAAACGGTTAATGCTCTTCGCTGCTAAAGGAAAGGCTGGAAGTTCGAGTCCACCCAGCGTCACTTTAGAAGAAAGTCCTGGTGATCTACTTTTGAAAAATCAGCCATTGAAATCCTATGGAGTTTAGGACCATAGTCTCATGGGACAACTTGGTTAATCGGCATAATATAGTTCATAAAATATATATTCTACATTCCAAAGTGGTGAGCAGAGGCTGGGGTCTTAAAAGCTTACAAGCAGCTGTCTAAGATATAACTATTGGTCTCTACTTGTCCAGAACATAGGAGAAAGAAGGAAACAAAAGACTCAAAAAAGAAAGTAGTCTATAGGACTAACAGTCTACATGAACCATGAACTCATCTACCCTGAGATCAGAACAACTAGATGGTACCCAGCTACCACTACGCACCATTCTGATCAGGGCCACAATAGATGGATCCTGATAGAACAGGAGAAAAATGTGGACCAGAAATCAAATTCTTAAAAAGTCCAAATTTACTGGACCAGTTGAGACTAGAATAATCTTCCAAAGAATTGCCCTGAGATACTCTTTAAACCTTAAACCAAAATTATCCCTTAAGGTCACCCATTAGCTAAATAACAGACTGGATCATAAAATAAAGAATATCACCCATGAGTAATGTGCTCCTTTAAAAAATCATCTATATGAGACCAAATGTCAAAAATTACTCTAAAGCAAAGATAAGAAGTTAAGGAGGTAGGGAAACTAGATTACTGGAAATGGTGCAACCAGAATGGGAATAATGAGAATGTTGGCACACTGTGAAAAATGTAACCAATGTCACTGAACAATTTGTGTAGAAATTGTTAAATGAGAACTTAATTTGCTGTGTAAACTTTCACCTTAAACACAATGTTATTTAAAAAAAAAAAAACAACTATGGAACACATTTCTATTCTGACACACGGGGTCACCATGAGTCAGAATGAACTCAACGGCAACCAGTTCTTTTTTCATACAGAGCCAAGATATTCCAAGGCAGTCCTGTTGTCCAAAATTCAGTCCTGTTCTTCAGAATTCTAGATTGAAGAATATAATCATTGTAGTTACAGGGATATAGTTAAAACTCTTGACAAATATAGAGGGTTGTACACATGCAATATGGAAGAAAGATCATTATTAATACTAGTCAGTTCTTACAGCTCAGGATAATCATTCCTTGGTACATGAAATTGCAAGAAGAGAAAAAGTGTTCCTGAATTCATCAGTTCAAAGACCTTAGGGTCTCTGGTCCTTACCACAAGCCCTAATTTTACATTTATTTCTAAACTGTTCTATATTAATTGAAAAAAATAGTTAACTGGCAACTTCTGAAAATGTCTTAGTGATTACCAAAGAGCATACAATGAATAACAGGCAAAGAGTAGAACAGAAAAAGTGATCCAGTAAAAGACGCAAAAGTCCCTAGAGCTGAGTGTCAAAAACAGAAACACAGGTGAGAAGGGAAAGACTCATGAGGGCATTGGCCCTGATAGTCAAGGACTGTTACCTACAACGTTAAGATCGTCTTTGGTTCTGACTGGAGCTATGGGAAGTTACACCAAGTCACTTTAAGTGTACATAAAGCCTCAGAGTGAGAACAACTGGTTTCTGCACAGAGGAATATAACTCAGAACCAGGGCAACTTGACTGGACACTCTTCTCTTGGTGCTGTCAATAACATACTGGAAAGCAGAGCTGGGTTTTGAATCAACGGAAATCTTCCATAAATGGAGCCCAAATGCAGGCTACATAACATCCAAAAATTCCCCAGAGAAATTCCTATTATGCACCTTGAAGGGAGAATGCAGCAAGTCCCATCTGGCTGGGCCAAGAACATTCTCTGCTTAGTGAAACTTTGTGGTTCTTGTGTTTAGTGCCAACTGCATGTTCATACTAGACTAGGGCCCTGAACACAGAGGTGTAGGTATACTGGAAAACAAGCTAGACAGAGCAGGCAGTGCTGTGCCATACTTGTCACTAAAACATCAGAACCACAAGGCAAGATATTAATAAGGGTCTGCTTTTTATATAGGCTCTAACAGTTATGAGCCAAAATTATGACTGATGTTACTCAGAGTTGCTATAGCAAAATAGAGTGACACTATCTTTTTCCATTAGCCTTCTGTGGATACACAAATGAAATCCAGAACAGGCTGAGATTCATCACTAGTGATGCTCACTCTGAGGGACTGACCCTGTCAGGGAAGTTTCAGAGCTTTAAAGTAAATGTACAGTGGAATAAAGGCACAAATGGATGAGGTGACTCAGTTCAAATGTCATCTCCTTAAACAGGCCTCTGCTGATGAGTCTAGAGTACTGCACTTCCTTCTTCACTAGGCAGTGACTTCTAGTTACTCTGTAACTCGTTAACTTCTATGACTGCCAAATGATCTTGTGCACGTGTCTGTCCTCCTCCCAGTCTGAATTTAGACTCCTTGAGGGAGGAACTTTGCATGGCTCATTACTCTGTCCCTAACACCCAGAGACAGGCTAGTGCAGAGTAGACCCTTGATGAGATTTGACTGATTGACTGGCTGCCTTTCCAACTGGCGAAGAATGACAAGTTCAATTATCTCTAACCAAAGGCTTCATGGAGTCCAGAAAAACCAGCATTCAAAGAAATTCATCAAAAACATCACATATTGGATGGAAACATTTCTTTGCTTTTTTTTTTTTTTTAATAGAAGTAATATTAATTAAATCCATACCTAGAGGCACAATGGCCTAAAGCAATGTCACTTCAAGTGTGGTCCATGGACCAGCAGTATCAGCATCACTTGTCAGCTTGTTAGAAAAGCAAATTCGGGGCCCACCCCAGACCCCAGGAAATCAGAATATTTGGTTAAGAGCTCAGCTGCTAAACAAAAGGTCAGCAGTTCAAATCCACCAGTTGCTCCTTGGAAACCCTACGGGGCAGTACTACTCGCCCTGCAGGGTTGATATGAGTTGGAACCAACTTGACAGCACCTAACAACAACAACAACAACAGGGGTGGGGCCCAGAAACCTGTGCTTTAACAACCTGTGTCTTAAGGATCCAGGTGATTCTTATACACCCTGATGTTTGAGAACCACTGATTGGAAAAAGTATTACGTGACAAGCAACAGTGCTAGTGATCTTAAGTGAGTAACTTATTTTAGAAATGAAGCTGGGACTAAGCCAGAAATGTCGTAAGGATTAGGATTTTGCTGGGGACAACTGGCACATTCTTGCTGGCAATTAGATTTTTTTTTTAAATCAAGAAAAAGGATAAGAAATTATATACATGAATATACAGCACTCTGAATGCTGCCTACCTTTGTCCCTAGATCATTGGTCCCCATCCTGTCTACCCAGACCTGACTACACAACCAGCAGGCAGACCACACTCCTTGTCTACAAAACTCTCATTTCACTTGGTTTCCCTCTCCTTCCCACCATGAATGTCCCTGAGGCAGCACCTCTATAGCTCTTTCTAGGAGTCAGTGTAACAGATGACTGACCAGGCAACTCAGAAAACCAGCCTCGCTGGAGAAGTTAGGGAAAAAAAGCCATACCATGGTTTAGATGTCTGATGCAGTCATTCAGGAGCGCACTAAACTTCTTCTGGTCGGTGGGCTCCTGGAAGCAGAAGTAGGCATCTCGGAGGAACGGCTGCCACAGGTACACCGGGAATTCCTTTGGCAGGACCACAAAGGGCTGAGCGTTCTCCTTCTCACTGGATGCTAAAGATTATTGAAAACACAAATGTTTTAAAACGTGCATCTTCTCTTCAAAAGGAGACCTGGTTGCACAATGGTTAAGTGCTTGGCTGCTAACCTAAAGGTCTACAACTCAAACCTACCAGCAGCTCAGTGGTAGAAAAGACCTGGCAATCTGCTCCCATAAAGATTACAACCTAGGAAACCCTATGGGGCAGTTCTGCTCTGTCACATAGGGCTGCTATGAGTTGGAATCGACTTGACAGCACACAACATCTTCTATTTAAAACACATATTCCAGGCTGGGAAGGTAACTGTTTTGGATTGAATAGTGTCCCCCCAAAAATATGTTCAAATCCTAACTCCTACTCCTGTGAATGCAGCCTTATTTGGGGAAATAGGGTTTTTCCTTGCAGATGTTATCAATTAAATTAAACAAGGTCATATCGAAGTACCAAAAAACAAAACGCAACCTGTTGCCATCAAGTCAATTCTGATTCATTGCACCCCTACAGGACGAGCAGAACTGCCTTATAGGGTTCCCAAGGCTGTAATCTTTACCGAAGCTGACTGCCACAGACAGAAGTGAGTAGAGAGGAGGAGGACCTCCTACTCCCTCAGAGTGGGTTCAAACCACCAACCTTACGGTTAGCAGTCGAGCGTTTAACCACTGTATCACCAGGGCTCCTTATACTGGAATAGGGTATGTCCTAATCCTAATCCTTTCTAAGTGATGTTTTATAAAAGGAGTCACACACAGGAAAGACAGAATGTGAGGATCCATCTACAAGCCAGGGAACACCAAGAAATGCCGAGCTGCAGAAGCTAAAAGAGACAAGGAAGGATCTTCCCCTAGAGGTGACAGAAATTAGCCCTGCCAACTCTCTGAATTTGGACTTCTGGCCTCCAGAACTGTTGAGAAAATATACTTCTGTCCTTTAAAGCTACTTTGTGGTATTTTGTTATGGCAACCTATCTTAGTTATCTGGTGCTGCTGTAACAGAACCACCACAAGTGGATGGCTTCAACAAAGAGAAATTTACTCTCTCACAGTCTCAGAGGGTAAAGTCTGAACTCAGGGCGCCAGCTGTAGGGGAAGGCTTTCTCTCTCTGTCAGCTCTAGGGGAAGGTCCTTGTCGTCAAACTTCCGCTGTGTCTAGGAGTTTCTCAGTGCAAGGACCCTGGGTCCAAAGGACATGCTCTGCTCCTGGCTCTTCTTTCTTGATGGTAGGAGGTCCCCCTCCTCTCTGCTCACTTCTCTCTTTTGTAGCTCAAAAGAGAATGACTCAAGATACAACTTAATCCTGTAGATTATATCCTGCCTCATTAACATAACTGCCTCTAATCCTGCCTCATTAACATCACAGAGGTAACAATTTACAACACAGGATAATTACATCAGATCACAAAATAGTGGACAACGTCACAATACCGGGAATCATGGCCTAGCCAAGTTGATACACATTTTGGGGGGACACAACTGAATCCATAACACAGCCCTAGCAAACAAAGACAGTAACTATTTGGGGCAGGACGTTGGATGGAAAGTTGGTGTGAGATGTTTTCACGGAATGCGGGAAACTAAAGTTCACTCTCCTTAGCATCCCTCAACCAGCTTAACCTGTCACCCTCCAGCAGACAGCCTCACATCCTACCCCAGAGAGACAATGAAGGCCATCAGACACATTCTCTCTCAACTTCCTCTCTTCTAAATGACCTGAAAAACAGAGCTCATCCTTCCTTACTGCCCCTCTGCAGCTCAGCTGTCTGCCCATGCAAGCACTCTCCCCACCCTCCTTGCAAGCTCGCATCTCATCAGGTCTGCTCTCTGCCCGGCATCTCCTGCCTGCACCTCTCACTCCTGCCTGTCACTACCAAACCTCTTGACAGAGTATCACTCCTTGTCTTCACTCCATCAATTCCTACTCTCACTTTGCTCTAATTCCTGCCCCAGCAGGTCACTAATGTCATCCTGACTTTCAACCTATCACTTCTTATTACCCATCCTCTTAATCTGACCTTAAACATCTGTTGCTCCTAGCCACCTCCACTTTGGAAAACATTCTCTCCCCTTGACTTCCAGAAACACCTCTCTCTCCAGGATTCTTTCATGCTTTTTTTTTTTTTTTAATTGTTTCTTTCTTCTTTGCCACCTTTATTGGCTCTTCCATCCCCTCAATCCATCCCCACCTTAAGTGCTGACGTTTGCCCTGTTCTGTGCTGGTTTCTGCTCCACTCGCAGTCTATATACTCTTCCTGGGTGTGTTCATTCATTCCATGACATTTTATATATAGTTCTTGCAGTCCATGTTACCCTTTCCTTCCATCATGTTTTCACATAGAGAATTCGCATTCATCCTTCAAAAGTCAGTTCAAAGCCACCTTCTCTGAGATACCTTTGCTGGCACCTCCCCCCACCACCAGGCACAGAATGGGTGTTCTCTACCTTGTTCCTCCAAAATATTGTAATAATTTGTTTCCATGTCTGGCACCTACACTCAGGGTGGGAGGTAGAGAATGAGACAAGGTGCTCCATTGAGTGTCACATGGTCACCCTCCCCAAGAAGCAGAACCACTGCCCTGGATCGGAACCCCTAGAGGATGGAGACTGTCTTACTTACCTTTGTATCCTCAGCCCACAGCATAGTCATGGACCTAGTAAATGTTCAGGTGCAGTTTTGTTGAATGAATGAATGTGCTACGTTGTCCTAGGACATTTTAAAAGCCCTAAACAGTGGTACTTCCACCTCTTCCCTCAAAATTAATTCTAAGAAAGTCATGTTAAACCATCCTACTAATCAGATCTTCTACCTAAGCCTCATTCCTTTCCATGCATCCCAGTTATATGATATTGCACTTGGTTAAATGAGCCCCAGCTTATTTCCAGGGCCATGGAAAACAAGCAGAAGAAAAAGTTAATTCTATGCTCGTTCCCTACAGCTCAGGGCCTCTAATCTCAGGGCTTCTATGAGGCAACTGAAAGCACTGGGCATTCTAATAAATGGATCATAACCGTAAGGGAGGCTCCAAAACTGAGCCAGACTACTGGGAAATTAATAAATCAGGATTGGCTTGAACAAAGAACAGACTTCCTGGGGCATACCTGGGAGCCGTGGTTCAGTGTCCTGAAATCTGAAGTTAACAGTGGAATGTGCTGGAAGAGCAACTGTGGCCCACCAGTATCTAGCACAATGCCTGGCACTAGTGACATATGAATGAATCAGTGTATGAATGAACAGACAACTGAGAGAATGACTGAATGCTGTAGCAGAGACTGGTAGTTCTGACCCATTATCTATTCTCCCCTTCTCTCAGTGAAAAGAACCCTGATTTTTAGTTGGGCAAGTGGCTGCATAGAATAAAGACAACATGTCCAGCCTCCCATGCAGCTTGGTGTGCCCACAGCCATTAAGTTTCGACCAATGAGATGTAAACAGAAGTGGTATGTGAAACTTGCTGGAAGTATACTTAAAGAGGGAATGTGCTTGGCTCCTTCCCTTTTCTCCTTCTCGTCATCTAGGATGAGAACACTATAGCTGGTACTCCAGCAGCCACCTTGGGCTATGCCAGTAAGAGTCACAACCGGGAGACAAAGGAGGATAAAGCTGGAAAGAGCCTGAGTTCCTGACAAATTTATGGAACTGCCATACCATCCTGGGAGTGTTGATACCCAACTATTTTTTTTTCTCCTTT
>NW_004443957.1:22382119-22454073 GCF_000243295.1 Trichechus manatus latirostris
CCAGTACCAGGCTGTTTTGACTACTGTAGCTGTATAGTAGGTTCTGAAGTCAGGTAGTGTGAGTCCTCCAACTTTATTCTTCTTCTTCAGTAGTGCTTTTTACTTATTCGATACCCAACTATTTTTTATGAAATAATAAAACCTTATGTGTTTAATGTGAAATTTCTGTTGGGTGCAGCAAACCCGATTCTAACTAATAAAATGCCAAAATATCACTTTAGCAAAATAGCAAAACATGGGGCCATTTTGATATCTCATCTTAGCAAACACTCTATAAAGAAGATATATTTATTCATAATCTCTACTGCTTTTTTTCAAGCGAGGCTAATTCTTCCCCTTAGTCTATCCAATCGAAATAGTATCACACAGTGAGTCTTCTTGATTAACATGGTTTTGGGAAACAATTCTCCCTGCCCTTTCCAAGATGTCACCATTCTTTTTTACAAACTGAAAGCAACACTGACCCTTTGCATTTAAACGCTGCAGCAAGTCCTGTAAAATCCACTCCAGCTGGCCTCTAGTTATCTCTTACTTAACCTTTGCCAGCAATTTTCCAGATGTTCTCAGCTTGCATTTTTTCTGAGTTGAGTTACAAGAATATCACAAACGATCTACTGTAGAATATCCTATTTTTAAAACTCAGAAGGCGATATCATGCAATAAAAAAAGTCATTGAAATGCCCTAATCGAAAGCCCTAGGCCAATGGGTATTAGTCACACAGGCCTTGTGCTTCTATTCCTTTTCATTCCTTCTGACGTGATTTCATCAATAAATCAATAAATATATTGTCTGTTCTGACTGATTTTACTGGAAAGTTCTTTTGGAGAGATTCTGAGGAGGAGTGAACATGCTGGTATTCCCATTTCTAGCTGCAGCTCCACAGCCAAGACAACATATGAGTAGAATTCAAATTAGAAAATATAATAATGTGTATAACAGATACAAACTGTTGTTTTAGCTTGAATTACTTAGTAATATTTTGTTAATATAGCTTTATGGTCCATGTACTAATCCTATAACCATGTTATTGAAAACACTATGTTAAGCATTTCTGCACCGAAATAACAATTGATAAAATGATTATTTTCTCCATAAATTCTAAATGAAAAGATCATAGCCACTAATGACAATTAAGGCTCTCTTCAAGACACCAAGCAATCACTGCACAGTATGATTTACACACAGCCAGGTGGGGTTATTACATTATCTACAGTTAATAAATCTTTACAAAATGCCCTATTTGGTCTATATATTATATCCATTACTTTCTCTACATGGAAAAAGTGAAATGAATGAGAATCAAAGAATGTGAGAGCTACAAAGATCCTTACAGATTTTCAAGTTCAAGGGCCCATTTTAGAGTAAGAGAAACAAAACCCAGAGAGTTTCAGCAGCCCATTCAGGTAAAACAGTTGATAAACAGCACAGTTAGAATCAGATAAAAATCTAGTCAACCAATTCTCAGTTCACCGTTCTTTCCATGACAACATTGAGCTATTATTTATGTATATGCTAATTAATGTAATTTTTTTATACAGTAGCTATGAGCTATTATAACACTTGTTTATAGTATTTTCTCAGTTTATATTTTATTGCATATCACCCTAAAATTAGAAAGTTAGTATTCCGTGACAAGTCCAAGCTTGCTTAAAGAAAGATAGGACTGGACGTGTCACGGACTGAGCCCCACTTATTTATCTCTGCTGCCCTGTGTGGTGTTATCAAAGCCTGCAATATATTCCAAAAGAGCCAAGGTACCTGGCCAATTGCACATTTTCTATGCACAGAAACACAGTAACTGACTTGTGTATTATTGAACATGATTTAAAATAATAGTAGTGGTACAATGTTGCCCTTATTTAAAGAAACAACATCTTCTATTTGTCTGTGAAACTTGTGGGTCTATCCCACGGTTTCTCAACCTCGGTGGACAATTCTCCATTGTGGAGGCTGTCCTGTGCATTGCAGGATGTTTAGTAGCATCCCTGGCCTCTACCCACTAGAGGCCTGTAGACCTCTCACCACCCATTCACCCCCACCCCAGGTTGTGACAACCAAAATTGTCTCCAGACATTGCCAAATGTCCCCGGAGGGCGAAATCCACTCCCTTCCCAACACCCCTGGTGAGAACCACTTGTCTAGCCAAACAAAGCATGTTTAGAAATTTTGACTTAAAAAAAAAAGCTCAGTCACTCACCAACAGGGTCCAGGAAATGCCGATCAGATAATGAATTGTATTCCTCTTCTGAGGTCAACACCTTCCCACCAGCTGGAAGGATTCGGCTTTTAGGAGCAGCTCCTTTCTGGTAGGCCTAGGGAGGGAAAGGCATAAACGAATTATTTTTTTCCTCATTTGGCTTTTTCGGAGATATCAGGAATATTAAAAATAGACAGACTCAGACACAAACACCCAAAGATAGTAATCCCCACATTATGTCACTGAGTTAGAACTATTTATTCAGGTATGTTTTGCCTTCCTGCTACTTGCAAGGTAGCCCTTCAGTACTTTTGTGTGAAGGTCACAGTGTGGTAGATCATAGTCCCTAATCTCAGGGGGATTTACTATGGGTATTTTTCTCAAATGGGGAACACATAATTCTAGTAACTTCTAGATATTCCACATGGCACTTAGCATTTCTGACTTTAATGCCTGAATCATTCTGATAATTACCCAAGGGTGATGATGTACGCCACACTTACTACACGGAATGCTTGGTGACTGGTGTGGGCCATGTATGGTGACTCACGAGACTGCAGAACATGTAACTGTGATTATGGTTGCCGTGGATTTTTGTCAAAAACTTAAAAAATGTTGCCATAATAAAATATTGCCACCAGATGTGAGATTGTTTTGCAATAAAATGATCTGGGATGGAGGTGCAATATGGTCACATCAGAACAAATTCTGGCCAGCAGACAAGAAGCTGCATTGTTTGGACAATGTAAGAGGCCCAGTGCATTGCTAAGCAGTCTGTTAAGCAGATATACCAACAAGGACATGGGCAGATAAGATAAAATGCAAGTATGTGCTTCTGATGGGGGCCTTAAGTCAAGGCACAATTTCGAGATTAGCAACCTAAAGGCAGACTGAGAACTGAAACCAAGAAACTGTGGAATACAAAATCTAGAGTGTACTCTTGGAAATAATCAAAATAATGTTGATCGAGGCAATAAAATCAGAACAACAGCAACATATATTCTGCATCAATAAGACAGTAATGGAAACCCAAACAAAACAAACATGTGTATCTAAGAAGCTTATTTTCATACTTATTGTAAGAACCATTAATCCACTGCTTAAGCACATCAGGGATCCAGATTATAATAAAGAAAAACCTAAAGTTGTGTGATTTTAAGAAAGTTTAGAAACAGTTTGCTTCAGACTGACCTCAGATCTGAACCGTATTATGAGTTATAACAGGCCCTAATCTAAGCTTTTATAAACATTGTATTAATCTTCGACAACAATATGAAATAGATATTATCGTCTTCACTTTACAAATGAGAAAAATGAAGCTCAAAGAGGTTAGGTAACTTGCCATTGATTCAGTGGTGAGTAGGCAACATAACCAAGATTCATACCCAGGCTTATCCAGCCCCCATTGGGAGTGTACAGAAAACAGGAAATGATTATCAAATGAGAATGTTTCCCCTTTCCTGCTTTATTACCAGCCAAAATTGGCCTCTCAATAACGTAATAGGTAATTTATAGGTACGCAGTTCGAATCCACCAGCTGCTCCTCGAAAACCCTATGGGGCAATTTTACTCTGTCCTGTAGGGTCTCTATGAGTCAGAATCTACTTGAGGGCAACAGGGTTTTTTTTTTGGGTGGGGGGTGGGGGTGGGGGAGGCTGTGGGCTAAATGCTTTAATCCATTTATTTAATCCTCACAGCTACACCATGATAACGGGATCATGCTCACCATCTTAGGGATGAGAAAACTGAGGCCCAAAGAGATTTCTGACTTTTCCAAAGACACATATCTAGCAACTGGTAAAGCTGTGATTAAAAGCCCATAATAATAACCATTATACAACATTACCACTCCTCAAGCTACCCTGAAAGAATACTGTAAGGTACCATACAGAATATAAGGTGATTTGTTACTATTATTATTCATAGTGTGTTAATAATTTGCTTCTGAATGCAAATCAAGTGTTGAATAAAATCTTAATATAGACAGGCAGAGAAAATACTAGTTTAATGAATATTAAGAAGAATAAGACTACCCAAAATGTTACTTGGGCATTGCCTAGCAGTCTGTGGAACAAGTTTGTACTGCATTTTATTTCTGTTTTCCATGAGAGATGGGAAGGAAAAACGTTGGTGTGTCAGCCTGAGCCACTTCCTAATAGTTTAGCATCAGTGGTACTGTTCAGAGTACTCTGTGAAGGTTGTCCTGACAACTCCTGAACTTGGAATCAAGACAGCAGTTTTAAATCTGACACTACCTTTAACTGATAAATAGTAACTATGGTATTCATTTCAAAGGGAGCACGAGAATCGATGTAGACTAAAAATGTATACAATATATCTGGAAGGAACCGTTGGGATCATCCACACTAACCTCCTGGTTTAACTGAGGCCCAGAGACAATAAGTGACTTGTTCATGAGTTCACTTCTAGCTAGTGGCACAATTTAACCTAAACTTTAGTTTTCCTAATTAACTGTCCAATTTTCTTTCCATTATACCACACTACTTCCCTATATGGCATAAGAAATGAGAACTAATAAAAGCAGAAGTCCTCCCCAGTGCTAGGTACTTTATGTACATTATCTCATTTTCTCCACATTTTTACAGACAAGAAATATGATGAGATAACCAGGAAAAAAATCCATAAGGTGGAAACAACCCACAGGTCAATCAACAGATGAACGAATAAACAAAACGTGATAGATCCGTACAATGGAATATTATTCAGCCTGAAGTCCTGATACATGCTATGACATGTATGAACCTTGAAAACATTATGTTAAGTGAAATAAGTCAGACACAAAAGGACACATATTGTATGACCCCACTTGTATGAAATATCTAGAATAGGCTGATGCACAGAGACAAAAGTTTATCAGTGGTTACCAGGGGCTAGTGGAAGGGAGGAAAGGGAAGTTATTACTTAAGGGGTACTGAGTTTCTGTTAAAGTCAACAAAAAACATTTGAAAATGGAGAGTGATGACGATGGTTGTACAATATGGTGAAAGTGATTAATGTCACTGAAATGTATACTTAAAAATGGTCACAATGGCAAATGTTCTATCATATATATTTTACCACAAGAAAACTTATAAGACAAAATAAAATCCATAAGGGTAAGTGGAATAAAAGTTTGTGAAATGTTCTGATTTTCTAAGAACCCAGGCAGATTCAATCATACCCTTATGAAATAACCCCCCACCTACCTGTCATGTACAAGACTTAAAAGTGTGAAGACATGAGGCCCACAGAGCAGAGAGAGATATCAGGGCAATGACTGAGAAAGACCTCGAGGCTAAACGAATGATCTTTGGAAAGGGTCCCGCCCCAAACACTGGTCACTCAGTACAACCATCCATTTTCACCGTCACTTGCAATTACTTGTTCAAAGTCTATCTTGCCCGCTAGATTGCAAGCATCTGTCTGATCTACTACTATATACCTAGAACTTAGTATAGTAAGTGGCATACAGTAGGTACTCAACAAATATTTGTTAACCAAAATGAGTATCTGAATGAGTGAATACTTTTGAATGAATCAATCAACCCAGCCAGTGTTTAAGAATATGGCAAGAACCATGCTTAGAACCAAGAACCTTGTTTAGAAGCAAGGATGATGAGACTACGTCTTACGTACTTTGGACATGTTATCAGGAGACAGCAGTCCCTGGGAAGCGTCATACTTGGTAAAGTACAGATCATTGCAAAAGAGGAAGACCCTCCAAGAGATGGATTGACACAGTCGTGCAACAATGGGCTCAAGCATAACAATGACTGTGAGCATGGTACAGGACCCGGCAGTGTTTCGTTCTGTGGTATATAGGGTCGCTATGAGTCAGAACCAACTTGACGGCTAACAACAACAACGACATGGTAACAAGGAAATGTCTTACCTCTTTGTTCTCATAGCTCTCCACAGCAAAATCATTTTTAACCACAATGTATCTGTCCTTCCATTTCTTTATGTCTTCAGCAAACTGTGATAGCTCTGCTTCATACAAGACAGTTCCAGGCTCCAATGGTGGCTTAAAAAACAATACTATAATTAACAATCACAACAAAAAAATAACTAAGTCTATCCAGGGAGGCCCTGGGTGACACAACTGGTTGTTGGATTAGGGTTATGCCTTGGACACACTCGGCACTTAATAAGTGCTTGATAAACTGTGGGAGAGAGGAAGTGGAGCAAGAAAGCTCAAGTTGTAGACATCCACCCTTACACCCTGAACGTGCCTCAGTGTTAATTCCTGGAAAAATAGGAGAATTAAGAGGTTATCCTCCTATTCATCACACCTTCAGGTTCAGCCTCAAGAGTCAGTGTTTAATGGTTTTCCCAAATCCAAAAACCACGGGAATCACGCTATAAGTACTTAATCCATCACCATGCTTCTCAAGGGGAACGTGTTATTTGGTTAAAGAGCAAGCTGGCATCAGGCCAGCACACCTCAGTTTTACCTCTTCTATTTAAAAGGTTGAGAATTCTTCATTCACCCTGGTGACATATGTGCTGTAGGACAGTTTCGGTTAGACTCCTAATTATGCCTTCCATTGGGTTAACTGCATAAGGGATAATTCCTACTCTGCCTCATTGTCCACGTCGCACATTGCTTCAAAATATGGGAATAGGCCTCCTGTTTTTTCTTGCTACTGTTACCGAATTTACATCTGTTTTTCTTTTATTAAAAAACCATAGTACTTTTAGAAACTTATTTTTCTACTTTCATGAAAAAATTTTATAAACCATACAGAGAAGACAGATATGCCAATCTCTTTTAAGAACTGTCTAAGGGATGAAATGAATTCCCTTCCAAATTCTAGTGCTTAGTGTTCTGCCATGATGGGCAATGAGAGAGTCTTCTTTTTTGCCTCATTAAAAGGTACGACGGGGCTTCACTCTTCTATTTAAATGAGGCTGAAATCTCATGGTATAAACTGATCTTTATAGTTCCTATGTGGAGCCTTTCTTAAATCTGGGCCACTAAAATCAACTGATAAACACTTGTTAAAAGTGTGCCCTACCCTGGAGCTGACACCCTGAATTTGGACTTTTAGCCTTCTTTGACTGTGAGGAAATAAACTTCTCTTCGTTAAAACCAAAAGAAAAAAAAAAAAAGTGTGCCCTACCTGAGATTTACTATATCCAAATCTGTGGGAATGTGGCCCAGAATTTGCATTTTTAACAGGCTCCCCAATGTTTGAGAACCACTGTTTTATAGGGGTAACAATCAGTTATCCCTACATGCTCAAGCTACTAAATCTTATTCAACCTTTCTGTGGTATTTGACTCACTGATCACTCCCTCCTTCTTGAAATAGCTCCTTATTTGCTTTTGGGCACATTACCCTTTACTAGTTTTTCTCCTACTCTACAAGCTATTCTCAGCCTATCTTGCTGGATACTTCTCTTTC
Organism: Trichechus manatus latirostris; assembly: GCF_000243295.1. Classification (NCBI taxonomy): domain Eukaryota; kingdom Metazoa; phylum Chordata; class Mammalia; order Sirenia; family Trichechidae; genus Trichechus; species Trichechus manatus. The sequence goes on from NW_004443957.1 coordinate 22,389,725, forward strand.
TGATCTCCAAATTGTGGAGGGGCCAGGACTTGTTTGTGGAACTTTTCTTCTCTATTTAAACTCTAGGTTATGTCCTAGGGCTTTAAGTAACAGTTATAAGCTGACAACTCTCAAATTTCTATCTCTAGCCTTGACCTCTCTACGTAGTTCCAGACCAGTTGGCTGCCTATTTCATACTTCCATGGTGTATGTCAAACAAGCATCTCAAACTTAACATGTCCAAAAGTGAACTCATGATTCCTACCCACCCCTAACTCCTCCTTCTGAGTAAAACGCAACTCCATCCACACATTTGCTCAGGCTAACACCCAAGAAGTCATCACTGATTTCTCTCTTCTATTATCTCATTCCCAATTCATCAGCAAGTTCTGTTAGCTCTACCTCAAATACTTCCTGACTTGGACAGCCTCCTGTAACTCCTACCACTATCATCACCCTAGTCCAAAGTAGCATCATCTCTCACCTGGACTGCTACCATATCCTCCTCCCCAGTCTCCTGTTTCTTCTCTTGCCCTTCCCCACAGTCTATTCTCCACAGAGAGGCCAGAAAGGCCATTTACAATTATGTCACTCTGTATTCAATGCCCTCTAATGATTACTTCCCATCACACTGAAAACAAAATCCAAGCCTTCATAGTAGCTCATAGGTCCTACATGATCTGGCCCCTGCCTACCTCTCTGCAGTCATTTCGTATCATTCCCTTGCTCACACTGCTTTCAGCACGCTAGCTTCTAGCCATGCTTCTTATTGCCACAGGGTCTTTGCGTGGCTGTCCGTCTGCCTGGAATATTCTTCCCATACTACTAACATAGCCTGCTCTCTTACTTCACTCCACTTTCTGCAAAAATCATCTCCACAAAAAGGGCTTCCTGATCACCTTATTTAAAATAAGACTCCTGCTTTATTATTTTTTGTAGCATTACCTGATACTATATTATATATTTATTTATTTGTTTATTATCTGTCTCCTACATTTAAACATAAACTCCAGGAAGGCAAACAATTTCGTCGTGTTCCCCTAGTCCTTAGAACACCAAAAAAAAAAAAAAAAAAAAAACCAAACCTGTTGTCATCAAGTCAATTGCAACTCACAGAGACCCTCCCTATAGGACAGAGTAGAACTACCCCATAGGGTTTCCAAAGCTGTAATCTTTAGGGAAGCAGACTGCCATGTCTTTCTCCCATGGAGCTGCTGGTGGGTTCAAACTGCCAACCTTTAGGTTAGCAGCCAAGCATTTAACCACTGTGCCACCAGGCCTCCTTGTCCTTAAAGTAAGGTCTGGCAAATAGTAGGTTCTCAATAAATATGTGCTGAAGTCGTGGATAATGATTATAATGGGGCATAGGAGAAAGAATGAATTTAGGGGATTAGAAGAGAAAATCATATTTAATCAATGACCAAAATGAAAATGTCCCTAGTACAAAGAACTGAAATTATGACCATTATTCCTCTAAACTTCACTACAAGTCAAATTTCCCAATATTAAAGCACCATTGTGAAGAAAACACTTAATAAAATTGGAATCATGACAGTTTTCTTTTTATATGGATTACACTTCAACAAGAAATCATATGTTCTAACTTTCAGGCCAGTAGAGTTTTTTGAATATAACATTATTACAGAGCAGATTTTTTTAAAGCTGCCACTCAAATTATTATTTATTTCAGAAATATTATGAGTTATAAAGCTTTCCTCAGTGGGAGAAATATGTACACCAAATGTCCTCAGGTTACCTTGGTCTTCAAAAATTGTGACTGTAGATCTCTTTGCTGTTCTACGTCACTTCGTACATGATTGCAGAAAGCCACAGAGTACTGGCGACTGTAGTAGGGACTGAAGTTTTTGATAGTAGCCTCAGTTTTCCCTGTGTGGGAGGTGGGGGGCAGAAAGTTAGAATTTTGAAATGTAGCATCTCTTATAACATAGATACACATCTTTTTTATAAACATCACCCTCAGGTCTCCCTAACACCACTATTCCCTAGGGATTTGTTATTAGTCCACATTCCCTGAGAACTAACACATGTTGCACACACCTTTACCTCTCCCTCCCCCCGCCCTTAGCATCATCCTGAGATACTTCAAAGTCCCGAAGCTCCACCCATCCAGTAAACAGTAGTCTTTTTCTTCATTTATATCAACAACCCATTGCCATGACCATAAACTCAACCAACCTTCGAATCCTTCTAAGACTACCACTTTACCTCACCCTCTTCTCCACCTCAATTTGCTCTTCATTCCCTTCTAACTCCAGTCATTCAACTTCCCCCCTTCACAATGATCTCAGGGTGTGCCATTTCAACCCTGTACGCTCATCATTTCATATTCCTTCAGATCCCTGAAAGAATGAATCTTGCCAATTCACAACCCTAGATGAAATCAATACTGTTTCTTTCTAGTTCTGCTTCTGTTTCTGTTTTAAAGAAGGTTTGTGAGTCAAACCATTGCATAACTAGTGTGAAAGGCAAGAGCTCCAGTTTAAGAACCTGGAGACTTGGGTTCTGATTCCAATTCTAGTTGTAAGACAGACACTAGCTATATGACATCAGTCAAGTCACTCATTCTCTCCAGGTTCCAGTGACCCTAACTGTAAAGGAAGGTGCTCATCGGTCCACACCTTTCTTCGAATCTGCTTGACAATGAAGTATAATCACAGAAGTACAGCTACCTCACAATAGTGACCACCAATTGCAATATAGTCTCTTAGCACCAGAAGAAAATAAAGCTGAGTATGTGTGGAGTTCCTGGTTGATGCAAACAGTTAACATGCTCAGTTGCTAATTAAAAGGTCCACGGTTTGAATCTACCCAGAGGTGCTTGGAAGAAAGGCCTGGCAATCTACTTCCAAAAAGTCAGCCATTGAAAACCCTATGAGCACAATTCTACTCTGACACACATAGGGTCACAATGTGTTGGAATCAACTTGAAGGCACTTGGTGGTGGCAGTGGATCAACCATGTGGAGAGAGCTTGAGGATTGGAGCAATAGGCACTGGAAATATTCTTGAGCTTCTCCAATCAGTGCTTACTTTGGAGAGTGAGAGAGTTGCAAAGGAAAGAAAGGAGAAGGAGAAATAGGGGAGAAAGGGCAAACGAGCATTCTGAAGCAGATCTGAAATCCTCATTGCATTTGAAGTACTTTCTGTAGAGCATAGAAATAAATAGTTTCCACTGGCTGCTTACAAGCTGTTAGTCCTCAGAATAAGACATTAGCTTGAAGAAAAATAAACCTGCTATTACATTCCAAAATATTAAAATACTTTCATGTGTACTAGGCATAATTTTTGTTTTTCAAATTTGGTATTATAGTCAACAGAGAAATATTAAAATACAACATACTGGCAAGATTTGTTTAGAGCTATTATGCATGTAGAATTTCAAAAATAACTGAAGAGTTTTAATTATATAGCTTGAGACACTCAATACATGAACTATGAATCCACAGCTGCCAGCTTCTAGGCCTATGGATTCATAGCCAAAAACTCCCATAGTGTAAAAATACTCTATATGGGATTTCTACTTTTGCTCGAGTATTTAGGTCTCATGATATGCATGAGGTAAAAAGGAATTCTTGGTTATTCCCTCAGTAAAATGCCATTTACTGGTTGTATTTATGGGCTTTAAAAATTATAACTTGTAAGGCACTTTGAGACCCACTAATAACAGGTTCTGTAGAAATGCATATGGAAGTTCCTATAATTTGAATCAGGCATGCTTTTACTTGCTTGTGAGTTTATGATATTACTATTAATCAGTATTTGTATAATACTTTAATATATTCAGGCTTTACAACCATCTAATTGGTTATTATTTTTACTAGCTTTTATATAATGCATAAGTAGTAAAATTCTATATCCTTGTTTATAATTTTCTTACATAAAAGTAGAACATCTTTGAAAATTCCCACAATGAAAATGAGTCTCACCTCATTGAAACACATAAATGGTTAACAAAATTTGCCCTTTAGAGCCAAGTAAACACTGTTTCGTCCATAAAAAGAGTAACCTGTTAATTTCTGATGCTAATTTTTGCACTCTTACAAACACTTGGATTGAAATGAAAGGAGTTGCATATCCTTTTATCATGAGCTCTACAAACCTTTGAAACAAGATTTCCTGCCACATCACCAAGCCTCCTCCAGAACACCCTGCTTCTACTGAGGTGCTAGGATGTCACTACTCCCCCCCAAGGATGAGAAATATGCTTCTGTAATTTGAATATCTGCATATGGTACCATCAGTACATCATCCACCAGGCAGTAGTTACAAAAGAAGAGATCACAGCTTTCTTGGGTAACTAACCCAACGATCAGGTCGAATATGAATAAAATAGCCAATAACATTATTAGCTCTTTAGGAAAATAACCCAAAGCTATTCTCAAAAGGCATCTGGATTTCATCTTAAGGAGCCCTGGTGGCACAGTGGCTAAGCTAACCTAAAGGTTGGCAGTTTGAAACTACCAGCCATTCTGCAGAAGAAAGATGTGGCAATCTGCTTTCCTAAAGATTAGTTTTGGAAACCCTATGGGGTAGTTCTAGTCTGTCCTACAGGGTCACTATGAGTTGGAATCAACTCAAAGGCAACAGGTTTTAAAATGAAATAAGGAAGCACCTTAAGTAGGGACTTTGAGAATTAGAGCAAATTAGAGCAAATTGTGTTAGGGCAAAATACCACTGTGATTAGGAACACGGACTCTGGAGTGAGACAGACATGGGTTCAAGTCCCATCTCTTCTACCTACCAGCTGTGGGGTCTCATTTGAGTTATTTCCCTTTCATGCGCACGTGTAAAATGAAGATAACAAGAGTAGCAAGCTTATAGGGTTGTTGTAATGATTATATAAAATTATGGCTATAAAGGAGAGCTTCAAATCGGTTCGTTTTGGTTCAAACTCCTGCTGAAAATTTGCATTTCTAGCAAGTTCCCAGGCGATGCTAATGCTGCTGGTTAGGGATCAATTCTGAGAACCACTAGTACAGCAGTGGTTCTCAGAATTTTTTATACATAAGAATCACCTGAGGGTCTTGTTAAACTGTAGATTCTAATTCAGTATATCTGGGGTGCAAATGCAAATTCTCAGTAGCGGTTTGAACTGGAACAAACTGGTTCAAAGCACTGATAGAAGCCAACTAAATAAAAAACATTAGCATTAATGAGCTGAAGAGAAAAGCAGGAGTTACTAGCTGTGTTACATTGAGTCTTTTTCTCTAAGCCTTGATTTTCTAACCTATAAAATGGGGATGAGATACCTATATCATAGGGCTACTGTAAAGATTAAATGAGATAGTCTGCAGGCAAAAATGCCCAGAACAATGCCTGACAACTAGTCGCTCAACAACTTTTGACAGTTATAACAATTAGTTAATATTCCACCATGAAAATATTCAAATAAGTGGATCAACCCACAGGCGCCGCATAAAATAACCTCAAATGAGACCAGCTTGTTTTCACACAGTTCTCAAAATTCTCAAGTACTGAGTTTTCTTCATTTCCCCTCCAAATTTAGTTATCACATTTTCTTTCCTAAATTGTTTGTAAAACGCAATGCCAAGCCTTCTACTACAAGGAGGTTACTCAATAATAGACTAGAACCAATGGAAGGGCTTCTCAGAATCAACTCGACAGCAACAGGATATTTTTGGAACAGGCACTTTTCTTCTAATCTTACTTAATTTAATTAATTTTATTGAAGCCTCTGCTAGGCATTTGTTGGTACAATTCACTTAATCGGGCTGCTCAGAACCCCCTTTAGGGTAATCATTACTAAAGCTAAAAGAAGCCTTTTTGACTGCTCTATCTACAAAATTTAGCTTCAGTTCAACTCTATAAAAGTAAGAAAAATATCTGTTGGCTCTTTTAAAACCATTTAAATCCATACAGGCTCGAAAATTCAGCTCTATCATTTCACTCCTTCTCCCCTATTCCCATATTCAATTATCAGATCTTTTCACTTCTAATTCCACAGTATTTCTTGAATCCATCCCCTTTTCCCCATCCCAGCTTCCACAGCTTCAATCAAGCCTTTATTAAAACTTCCAACAACATTGTAAAAGTTTCTTAATCTGCTCTATCTTGGCATCATAGCAAGGCAAAAAATCTCACTAGCTCGCAGCTCTAAAACAGGAACAAAAAAGTCAAAGCCAAAAACAACAACAAAAGTCAAAGCCAGGAAGGGAGAATGAAGAGAACAGGATACAAGGAAAAGATTAGTCCGGAGGACTAATTGTCCACAGCTACCAAGGCCTCCACCAGACTGAGTCCAGTACAGCTAGATGGTGCCCGGCTACCACCACTGACTGCTCTGACCAGGATCACAACAGAGGGTTCTGGACAGAGCTGGAGAAGGATGTAGAGCATAATTCTAACTCACAAAAAAAAGACCAGATTTAGTGGCCTAAAGGAGACTGGAGAAACCCCGAGAGTATGGCCCCCAGACACCCTTTTAGTTCAGTGGTAAAGTTACCACTGTTCAGCCTGGGACTGGACAGCCCCGTAAAACCAAATGAGACTTACAAGGTACAGGAGTCCAGTGACAAGGGCCAGAAGGCAGAAGGGGACAAGGAAGCTGGTGATAGGGAACCCAAGGTTGAGTAAGGATATTGTTGATGTGTTGTGAGATTGTTAACCATTGTCATAGGGCAACATGTGTAGTAACTGTTAAATGACAAACTATTTTGTTCTGTAAGCCTTCATCTTAAGTGAGAATAACAGCACAATTCGAAAAGCGTAGTCAATGTCACTGAACTGTGTATGTAAAAATTTTTGAAATGGTGTATCTTTGGCTATGTGTATTTTCACCAAAAAAAAAAAGGGTTGAGAAGTTAGAGGGTTGATATGTTGTAGGGTTATTAACCAATGTCATAAAACAACATGTGTACTACTGTTTCATGAGAAACTATTTGTTCTGTAAGCCTTCACCTAAAGTACAATAAAAAAAAAAAAAAAAAGTCAAAGCCAGGGCAGGTGAAGGGAATGCCCAGGGCTAGAAACATAGATCCCGGAGGATTATGGGAAATAAGCCAAAGCTTGGTGTCTTAGTTATCTAGTGCTGCTGTAACAGAAATATCACAGGTGGATCACTTTAGCAAACAACAATTTATTCTCTCACAGTCTAGGAGGCTAGAAGTCTGAATTCAAGGCACCAGCTCTAAGGGGAAGGCTTTCTCTCTCTGTTGGTTCTGGGGGAAGATCCTTGTCATCAACAGTCCCCTGGTCTAGGAACTTCTCAGAACAGGGACCCCAGGTCCAAAGGACACGCTCCACTCCCAGCTCTTCCTTCTAGGAAGAGGTCCCTCTCCTCTCTGCTAGCTTCTCTCTTCTGTAACTCAAAAGAGATTGACTCAAGATACACCCAAATCCTGTAGATTGAGTCCTGCATCATTAACATAACTGCCTCTAATCCTGCCTCATTAACATCATAGAGGTTAGGTTTACAACACACAGGATAATCACATAGGATCACAGAATGGTGGACAACCACACAATACTGGGAATCATGGCCTAGCCAAGTTGATACACATTCTAGGGGGACACAATTCAATCCATAATGTTTGGCTTGCGTGGCAGAGGAGGATTCTGGGAAGTGGTTAGAGTACAAAGCAGATGGAGCAAAACAAGAGCAGCTGAATCTAAGCTGGCACCATAATCCCATTCAAGACAAAAGCTGTAAATTACCAAGGCCCAGATGTTAGAGTAGGGACCCATCCTTCAGGACCAAATCTTGGCATTAATTCTATTAGGAAACTTGAAAGCCATGAGAGACACACACCTCCTTAGTCACGGAGGCACAGTCCTCTGGGTGCTGACCTGACAAAGTTTCACTTACATGTTGCTGCCAGACCATGTAAAAACTTTCAATGGTTCCCCACTGCCTAGTCACTCCTTAGCCTAGCATCAAAGGCTCTTGATCTGGCCCCAACTGTCCGTATTTCCCCGTCCCCTGCATATGCCCATGACTTAACCTCTCCTTTCTCTCCCAAAATGCCCTGCAAGTGCACTTTTAGACCCTTCAAACCTAGGCTACAATCCCAATTTACAGAGCTTTTTCAGATCTCTCCAGCTGTTTACAATCTCACCCTCTTTTGTGTTCTCCCAAAATTGTGCACTACTTTTACTACAGCTGTTTAAATACATCTTATCTTTCCTCCAAGGGTATATTTATATACTCAGCAAATATCTTCTGAATGAATGAAAGACTGGCTGTTTAAATATCTAAGAGCAAAGCAAATTGTAGTGCAGCATTATAATGAAACCCATGCCAGTGCCCCAAGAAAGGGAAAAGATATGGTTCCCAGCTTGAATATTTATTATTATAAATATACACTCTCAAAGCTCAAGTCATATGTGTTTTAAAAAATCAGACTCTTACAGGTTAATTCCTTTTAAGTTTTTAGACAAATTTAGTCCACGAAATTATTGGGGGGATTATTTTTAAATGTCTGTCTTCCTTTGTTTATTCACCCCGGTCAGTCTGGAAACGTGGAAAGTATATAGGGATCTAGGTTAAATTTACATGAAGTCTGAAGAACTAACAGATTTATATATTTTCTTATTCCGGAATGTTCTTTGTTAACCTCCCAGTCCTGCAGCAGTTCAACTCAAATCTACTCTTTATCATAGTTTTTTTCCTTGAGAGATACTATTTATAGTGACTTATTCCCAGTTCCCCTATCATTCCTAGTGTCAACACACCTATGAGCTAATCCAAAATCATCTTTGAAATACGCATACTCCTTTTTGTTTCAATTACATTTAGAAAACCAGCTCATAAGTATAGAAAGATATAATAAACAATATTTTTGCTATATTTCCTTCAAGACTTTTTTCAATTATTTTTTAAAATAAGTTGAGATTATTATATTTTGTATCCAGTTTTATTTACTTACCATTTCATCTTTGTTTTTCCCTATGGCATTACAAAAAAGAAATCCTGATTCTCACCTGTTACATTTTTATCATTACTACAGGGAGAAAAATGCAGAAATTAACAAGTAGGTTTATTTTAATACAAGGTGGCTATTTCCTGGGAACTAGGGAAAGTCCACAGAGGCAGAGAGCACTAACCAGGTATTTGGCACAGGATGTTAAAAATCCAGGGCAAGACTGACTTTGGGAACCAGAGGTTGTTGCTACTGTTGTTAGTTGCTGTCGTGTCAGCTCCAAATCATGGCAACCCCACGTACAACAGAATGAAATGCTGTCAGGTCCCATGCCATCCTCAGCATCCTCAGCCTGCTTGGGTCCGTTGTTTCGTTCCAATCCACGGGGCTGATCTTCTAGCACTATATGTTCTATTGTGATTCACAGAGTTTTCATTGGCTAATTTTTGGAAGTAGATTGCCAAACCTTTCTTCCTAGTGTGTCTTAGTCTGGAAGCTCCACTGAAACCTGCCCACCATGGGTGACCCTGCTAGTATCTGAAATACTGGTGGCATAGCTTCCAACATCATAACAACATGCAAGCCACCACAGTACAACAAACTGACAAACGGGTGGTGGAGAACCGGAGAAGTGACTCTGTAAAATATCCATCATTGTTTTCCCCCCGAGCTTCTCAGTTATAGAAGTTTAAAAGTCCTGATGAATTATAACATCAGCTATAGTCTCAGGTTGCTAAACACCATCACTTTACACCTTAAGGTGAAGAAATCAGAAATCCCAATTCGTAATACAAAGGTGTAAAAATCTAATTACACAGAATAACGCCCAAGGACTCTCTTTTTCTTCTAGTAAATGCCTCAGAGAATGGGGATAAACTGGATGCTCCATAATTGAACTAAAGGGTCTGCTTTTTCTTTAGCCACACTTATTACTGGTGCTTGAGTGATAGATTTTTTTAACAGATTACTAGGAGAAGGCACAAACTACTAGGAGAAGAAAAAAAAAATTCTTCTGAATTTTTTGAAAAAATCAAGAAGTCAGCCTTGATGCCAGCAAATCCCTGCATCCTACCTTGCAGAAACTCCACCTTGAGTTAAAAAGAAGACACATATAAACCAACTTCCATTCTCGGTGACAGACTTCAGATATTAATCCACAGGAGAGGAACACACAAACACGTTCCCACGAGCTTATATTAAATATATCAAAGTCATGTCAAGGCCCCCCCAGGACTCAGAAAGCATCTGGACAGAAAGCAGGCGCGCTTAGGAACAAACAATAGAACAGTTTCCTGGTTTCCAAACCACTCCAAAACTCTGTGAGTTAAACTTGTAGTGTACTTGCCCTCAGACTGTTAAGAGACCCTGAGATTTTCTCAGACCCTATTCTAAAAGCAGGCCCCATGTCTTTAATACTGTCACAAAGTGTAGCCAATCAAGGGCATTCCATAAATCCACATGTACTTAACAGATGCTATAGTAAGGGACCAGGTAGACTGGAAGGTGCAAACAGCTAAGCACTCGATTACTAGCCAAAAGGTCAACGGTTCAAACTCACCCAAAAGCACCTCAGAAGACAAGCCTGGTGATCTCCTTCTGAAGGGTCACAGCCAGTGAATACCCTATGGAGTAGTTCTACTTTGCACACATGGCAACCTCAGGTCACCAAGAGCTGGAATGCAACTAACAACAGTAAGGAGCCAGACACCAGCTCCAGGGGATAAGTAGAAGCAAAAACAACATTTTCTACATATGACCACAGCCACTGAAATAAATTAAGGTTCCCAAACTGCACTAACTTATTATAAGGGAGAAGTGGGACGAGACATTAACAGAGACTAATGGGGCTTAGAGGGCACTGAGTTTATGTTAATAGTAGTGGAATGATTGGAAAAAGTGAGAATGGTTACCCAATTTGAAGAATGTAAATAATGTTACTGAATTGTAAATGCAGAAATTGTGGAGTTGTATGTTTTGTTATGCATATTTTCACCACAATTAAAAAAGAGAGAGAGCGAGAATAGTGGGAAAGACACACCATGACTTGTACAAGTTACAATTTCTACTACTTTATTTTACAGGATAATAAAAACCTCACAGTACCCAGCTATTCCAGAGAACAGCTTTTTAGAACTGTAAGGCCTTAACATCTGATCTCCTCTTTTTTTTAATAGAGCAAGAAATCAATAGAATTGTTAGAAAAATATTTATGCCAGTACATTTATGTACACAGCTGTCTTTAGCCATAATTAGATGGAAGCTAACTTTACATTTTCTTCCATTTCATTTGGAAAACGTGCTTGGAGATATTCAAGATTATCTTGCCATTACCTCACAGCATGCTTCCAATTCTCTCATGACACCTCTGATGAGAATAAATCTTGTTTATTTTGCCACTTCTCTAAGCTGTCTAATATCCCCCAAGGAAGCCACAGATTGGCTATCTTCTTCTTTACAAAAATGAGAGGGAAGAGTGGGAAAAATAAATAAGCCAATCTGACGCAGCTGCCTTTTCATAAAACATCATAAGAACTATGAATTCAGGATGGATAATAATGCTTTTGCCCATTAGACAACCTCTTTTGGTATTGAAGAAAATATATAACTGAAATTCAGAAACCAAAATAATGAGAATTCCCTTTGCCCTTTTTGAGTCTAATCACGGTCATTAAATTTTTTCTGCATATATTTTATCAGAGGCTCTTAGGTTGCTCCAAAATACTGAACATATTCTTTGCTTGTAGATTGCAACCATGCAAATGAACACACCATGCACGTTAAAATAAATCAGGCCAGACTTAAAAATAAACCAGGCAACAAGCCTAGGAATTTTAATAATTCCCTTTCCAACACAACAGCGTCTCTGATGTGTCCTCCATGTTTCTCTTTATTTTCCTATGTCCTTTCCTTTTTCTTATTTCACTCCACTTTTCTTCTCGCCACTCAGAAATAGATTTGTTTGAAATGCTTTTTATTATCTTTTCTGTTTCTTTTCTCTCAATAAGCTATGCCATTAATTTTTTTTTTTTTAAAGCATTTCTAGAGAACTGGATACGCTTGTGTTCTGTTAGTCTCGGGATATGGGTAACCATAAAAAGTGAACTTGGCTAGAAAATGAAAACTGGCATTGCTGGGCTTGGGAGGGACTGCGGAAAACATAAGCTATTCAACATTTCTGTAGCCCAGCTGATATTTCAAAAATACATACCAAGATGATAAAGTACTCATTAGTGAGAAAATAGCGTGTTCTAACTTATCCTCTAAACTATTTTTTCACTAATGAATACTTTATCATCTTGGTATGTATTTTAAAAAATAGTTTAGCATGTTCTAACTTATCCTCGGAGCCCTGGTGGTGCAGTGGTTAAGGGATACGGCTGCTAACCAAAAGGTCGGCAGTTCGAATCCACCAGCCGCTCCTTGGAAATCCTAAGGGGAAGTTCTACCCTGTCTTATAGGGTCTCTACGGGTCAGAATCGACTCGATGGCAATGGGTTTGGTTTTTTTGGTTTAATTTATTCTCACAAGAATTTAAGAGCTGTCAAAATGGCTGTGACCAGCTGTCCACTTGATTTGGTCGGGCAACTCTCTCTCTGACAGTATGATGTTATGTGAGAAAACAGGTTTCTTGATAACAACCCAAACATCTCCAGTAATAAAAGCTGACCTAGGACAGTCGGACAGTCTAATTTTACTTTTTTTTTGCAATCTAATTTTGTCAGTCACTGGATCAGTTAATTATTAAATCAAAAGGCTCCTGAGTAATATACATATGTGAAAAATTATTCAAAAACTATTATATTTCATGCTCTGAAAATAGAGACCGAAAAAAAAATCCTTCCAAGATTCACATAGTGCCAGGTTCTTTAAAGTCATCTCTTTTTCCTATGGAAATTGCTCTTCAATTAAGTGTGCTCATACGGCACTTAACGAATATGCTGGATTTCACAACATTAGCTCTAATTGGAGCCCATGCCTCACAGGTGAAACTTGCTAATTAGTCATTATATGCATCAAGGGGATTAACTAGGAAGTTGTTGCTAGCTGTCCTCAAATCAGTCTCCAACTCATGACAACCTAATGCACATGGAATCAGATCTTGTGATCCATAGGGTTTTCCTTGGCTAATTTTCAGAAGTAGATCATCAGGCCTTTCTTCCTAGTCTGCCTTAGTCTGTAAGCTCCACTGAAACCTGCTCCCCATAATAGCAACCTGCAAGCCTCCACGGACAGACGGGTGGTGGTTGCACATGAGGTGCATTGGCCCACAATTGAACCTGGGTCTCCCTCATGGAAGGCGAGAATTCTACTACTGAATCACCGCTAGTAGAACTGTAAATAACTGAGCCTACCTTCCACAGTACACTAAGAAAGCAACTTGAACTTATCTGAATGGCGGCACATACACGCCAATCACATTCCAAATTCCACACATTATGAAAAGATCAAAGATGAAAGACCTTTGGAGCTGATGGGGTCATAATGGTTATCTCCACCCCCACACCCCATTTTCAGATCAATAAATTAATTGATTAATTAATTTCTAGCCAAGTTCACAAAACTAGTAATAGAACTTCACATAGAATCCAAGTAGAAGGTCATGTTTCTTAATAAAAGCAAGAGTAAGTTTGTTTTGAGACATTATGGAGGCCAATTTTGATTAGCACCTTAATTTATGAACAAAAAAATCAGCGCCAATTCTTAAACAAAGTTGTCCCCTTTATTAATGCTACATCAATTTTTATGGAGGAATCCAGTACTCTTTTTTTAATGGAGGAATGTAAGTACTCTTTGGTAATAAAAATATTGTCAAGAAGCCTTGTGAAATGATTTTAAATTTGGGTAAAAAGATATAATCAATTGAAATACATTATTGAGACCATAACATAATATTGATAACATAATTTTCTATTTCATTTAATATGTATTAAACTGTTGGATAAATAACAAGTTAAAAACAATGCAAATGTCTAGTGCTTCAATGCAATGAGTTCTAAAATTTATCAGAAGATTCAGCATAACAATGTGTTTCATAATTCTGTCTGTAATATATGGAGTCTGTATTTAAAATATCCCATTCAGTGATTTATGAAGGACAGTAAAAGCATTTGGCTCAGCTTCATCCCATTTGGCAGAGGTTTCCAGCAAGAAGGCAGAGACCCAGCAGAGCTCTGGGCACCAGGGAAACTAGGCAACCTTATATGAGTACCCTTTAATCCCATTCAGGTGTTCCAATTAAGTGGCATCACCATCTCAATTAAAGCCGCAATCTTTGCTGGTTAATACCATAAGGCTTCCTGGGAAATGCACTAATTAAGAAAATTTTCTTATCCAGTGATGAGAAATCTGTTTTACACAAAATCAAGGTTAACAGGCACTGCAATGGGCCAGCCCTGTCATCTGCATGATATTTGAAATGTGTTTAACAAAGTTTCTGAGATCTCTGTTATGTATGCTACTTTATATGAGCCAAAGACGCTATATGCCAAGCTACAGATCACTAATAATAGGGTTTTGTGTCTGTGTTTTCTTTAATTATGAACTATTTCAAACATACAGAATAGTAAAGCAAAAATGTATATACCCACTACCCAGCTAAATAAAATCTTAACATTATATCATATTTACCTCAAAATTTAAATAAAAAACTACAGCTACATTTGAAGCCCTCTCTAGCTGTTCCACAACATTTCAAGGCACAACTGTACTAAAGGTGTTTACTCCTATAAAACATTTTTGACTCTTACAACATACATACGTATCAATACATATGCATATTCATACATATGCATATACATTGTTCTGTATGTTTTCAAAATTAACTGTCATTCTGCAGCTTGCTTTGTTCACCTATATTACATTTTATATATATATACATGAGAAAGCTGGACAATGTAAGAGGAAGACGAAGAAGAATTGATGAATTTGAATTGTGGTGTTGGTGAAGAATATTGAATATATTTGTCAGAAGAATGAACAAATCAGTCTTACAAGAAATACAACCAGAATACTCCTTACAAGCATGGACGGTGAGACTTCGGCTCACTTACTTTGGATGCGTCATCAGGCAAGACCAGTTGCTGGAATAGGATATCATGTTTCATAAAGCAGAAGGTCAGCAAAAACGAGGGAAACCCTCAATGGGATGGATTGAAACAACAGCCGCAACACTGGAGGCAAATATACCAAACAGCATAAAGACGGTGCAGAACGGGGCAATGTTTTGTTCTGTTATACACAAGGTTGCCGTAAGTCGGAACCAACCGGGCTGTAACTAACAAAAACAAGAACGTGCTTTGTTACATTACTATGAAGTACATCAGTATTACACATCCAACCCGAAGCTTATTGTTCCTTTGTGAGCAAAGCATCAAAACTACCCATTTACAAATAAATGTGTGAGGTGAAAATTCAGATTAAGATAGTGCTTAACATGGCACAAAAATCCTTGGCTGATTTAATTCAACTGAGTGTGAAGGAGAAAAGAATAAAGTTTAAACAGTCTGAATATCCAAATTTTGCTACTTATTGAAAGAACAAAACAGACTCAAATTTACTCTAGAAATAATTTTAAAAGAGAGACTCTTAAGAAGAAAAGTGTGAACAACTTTGTCATCTGTTCTGTTGCTTTCCATAAAGAGCATCTATGGCACTTTGGACTTGTCTATATTTGGAGAATGGCAACAGGTGAGGAATAAAAAGCAGCTGCATATTAACTCCCCAGGGGGGAAATCCTGTAAACATTCCAGGTAATGAGTATAGCATGTATCTGAATACACAATGCTTGGTGTGAGTCACAGGCTCTTTAATAATCTCTAAATAAATAAATAAAACAATTTTTAAACCACACATACACAACAATAGTCTCCATATTAAAGCAACTTCCCGTAGAAGTCTTGTCATTCATTTACCCCAGGCTAGAAAGAAAAAAAAAAATACATCTCATCTGTTAAGGTTTTATATAAATAAGACCTGCCAACCAAAGTCAGAGAAATGAATGGACAGGAAATGAGGCAAACTTTAAAGAGGAAGTGGTTTTAAGCCTGCAATACAAGGGCATTGATGAGTAAAACCCACAAGCCATAAGTGGATTATCACAAAGACTCATAATACATCCAGTTAGTCTTTTATGGCTATTTCAAGATGAAATTAAGGGAAAAAAGAAAGAAAATCAAGAGAAACCAAGAAGATAGAAGGTATGCATAAAATGTCAGTTTTCCATCAAAATGTATTTAAATCATTAAATAATAATCTAAGGAAAACATTTTAACTGTGAAATAAGAACAGGTTTCTTTTGATTATATTAAAATTTAAAATGCAACAGACTGACCTTGCATATCTTGTTATAAAATGTGGTAGTTTAGATGCTACCCTAAAATTATAAAAGTTGAAGCAAACAAAATTTTTCTGTCACCGAAAAGATATGTGTTTCCTGATCTAATAAAGAAAGCGGTAAGTTGAGAGAAAAACTAAGTATAGTATATTTTAAATTGAATGCAACCATTAAACATATGTTTGTGGAAAAGATTTAACATGAAAAAATGCATATCATAAAGGTAAACAAAAAAAGTGAACATACTCCACCATCCTCCACAATAAGCATCTATTTTATTCTCTCTCTCCCTTCCCATCACATTCTTCTGCTTTCTTTTTTAAAAATCCCTTCTTTATTTCCTTTTTCCCTATTTATGCCTGTGACCAACATGAAGTTGTTACAAGCACTGCATGATATTACTAAGGGAACTCAAGACAAAGCAAGTACAGGCCCAAACACACAGCTGGGTGCGTAAGTGACATTAGATTAGGCAAAGGGCAAGTGCCTCACAGATTCCAGGACAGAAAAAGCAGACTGAAAAAATTTAGGAACACTAAGCGTGGGAAAAACTGCTATTTGCAGTAGTACTGTAAACACGCCAAGTTCACTACTAACAAGATTAAAAAAAAAAGAAAACTAAGAAGGCAGGGAATAAACACGGATCTAATTTTACAATGAAAATGTTCTTTGGTCAACATTTTGAGATGTGTTCATTTAAAAAGCATGTTATTGTTAACCCACTTGCCATCCTTCACCCCACACCCAAACGTGCATTTCTCCTGATTCTTGCAGTTAACTCCAAAACTGTGTCAATTTTTTACGTACTCAATTTGTATTTACTCACATAATAACAAACCATATGTATTCATTCATTCTTGTTCAATTGCAATTCTATTCAGATATAATGTGAGAGTTTAATAGAGTTGTTAGCAATAAAGTTTTCTTACAAAGGTTCACTTTAAAAAAAAGTGAACATAGACTTTTAAATAAGAGAGATCACAAATAAGTAAAAGAAACAAAACTAACTGGGCAGTGAAAAAAGATTGGAAGGAAATATACCAAAATAATAGTGGTTATCATTGGGTAGTGGGTCCTTAGGTAAATTTTTTTCCCTGTATTTTTATAAAGTACTGTGCTTTATTTTATTTAGAAATGGGTAAAAAAAAAAAACTTTCCAGGGAAACAGTACAAATTAATAAAAACCTACTTAGAGGACACAAATAAAACTCTCACATATCTTACATTAGATTCTGAAAACTCAACAATAAAATCAAAACCAAACCCACTGCCACTGAATTGATTCTGACTCATAACAACCCTACAGAACAGAGTAGAACTTCCCCATAGAATTTCCAAGGAGCAGCTGGTGGATTCGAACTGCTGACCTTTTTGGTTAGCAGCTGAACGTTTAACCATTGTACCACCAGGGCTCCAAACATCAACAATAAGAAAACCCAGTTAAAAAGTGGGCAAAAGATTTGAAATGACACCTCACCAAAGACACACAAACGGCAGATAAACATAGGAAAAAATGCTCAACATCATAAGTCATTACGCATACCCACTCGTTGCTGTCAAGTCAATCTGGACTCATGGCGACCCTACGTGTTACAGAGTAGAACTGCTCCATAGGGTTTGCTTGGCTATAATCTTTATAGAAGCAGATGGCCGGACCTTTCTTCCTCAGCACCACTGGTGGGTTTGAACCACCAACCTTTAAGTTACCAGTCCAGTGCAAACTATTTGCACCACCCAGGCACCTCATATATCATTCCAAAAAAACCAAACCACTTGCATGGAGTCGATTCCAACTCATAGTGACCCTATAGGATACAGTAGAACTGACCCATAGTGTTTCCAGTGAGCAGCTGGTAGGTTCAAACTGTCCACCTTTTGGTTAGCAGCTGAGCTCTTAACGACTTCACCACCAGGGCTCCCATATATTAGGGAATTGCAAATTAAAACAACAATGAGATACTACGAAAACCAAAACAAAACCCGTAGTCATCAAGTCAATTTCGACTCATGGTGACCCCATGTGTTGCAGAATACAACTGTGCTCCATAGCATTTTCAAGGCGGTGAGCTTTCAGAAGCAGATCTCTAGGCCTTTCCTCCCAGGTGCCTCTGGCTGGGTTCAAATCACCAACCTTTCAGTTAGTAGTTAAGCACTTAACTGGTAACTGCGCCACCCAGGGACTCCTATACACCTATTATCCATTGCCACGGATTTAATTCTGACTCATAGCGACCATACAGGGCAGAACAGAACTCTGGGTTTCCAAGGCTGTAATCTTTACAGACGCAAATTGCCACATCCTTCCCCACAGAACGTCTGGTGGTGCTTAACCACTGTGCCACCAGGGCTCCTGCTCAGCTATTAAAAACCCAACCAAATGCGTTGCCATCGAGTCAATTCCGACTCACAGGGACCCTATAGGACAGAGTAGAACTGCACCATAGGGTTTCCAAGGAGCTTCTAGTGGATTTGAACTGCCGACCTTTTGGTTAGCAGTGTAGCTCTTAACCACTGTGCCACCAGGGCGCGCCACATCCTAATAGGGCACACCTGGCTAGGATGTGAAGCAACAGGAACTTTCGTTCATTGCTGGTGGGAATGCAAAATGGTACAGCTACCATGGAAGACAGTTTGGCCGTTTCTTAAACAAAGTTAAATATAGTCTTACCATACAATCCAACTATCGCTATTGTTGGGTGCCATTGAGTTGATTCTAACTAACGGTGACTCCATGTTTGCACCAACCAGAGACTCCTAGTTATTTATCCAAATGAGAGGAAAACCTATGTCCACACAAAAACCTGCACACATGTTTATACCAGCTTTATTCATAATTGCCAAAAACTGAAGCAACCAAGATGTCTTTCAATAGGTGAATGGATAAACTGGATACATCCATACAATGGAGTATTATTCAGCAATAGAAAGAAATGAGATAGCAAGACGTGAAAAGACATGCAGGAACCTTAAATGCATATTGCTAAGTGAAGGAAGCCAGTCTGAAAAGACCACATGCTATATGATTCCAACTATACGACATTCTGGAAAAGGCAAAACTACAGAGACAATAAAAAGGTCAGTGATCGCCAGCGGTTGGTGGGGGGAAGGAAGTGAGGGAGGATGAACAGGTGGAGTACAGGGGTTTTTTAGGGCAATGAAACTATTCTGTCTGATTCTGTAGTGGTGGATACAGGGCATTATACATTTGTCATTACAATAGTACTTAAAAATGAAGGGAAATGGATGGCCTATTAACCACCAAAGCATGGCGTAGACAATCCAATCATTTCAAGGATAGTAATAATCAATAGTAATCTTCAAAACAACATCAATTTGACCATAATTTTCAAGAAGATTCAGACAATTCAAAAAGCAATTAATTAAGCTAAACTGTGATTCCATGCTCTGATTATTTGAAGCATGTGTCCCAATTTTAAAGAATCAGTAATTACATAATAATACCAATTTAGTCTCTTTCTCTTTTCGTTTTTGCTTGGATATTACAGTTTGAACTCAGTTTGTTTTCAGACAGCTTATCTAAAAAATGCATTAAGTGTTTATTACATGTACTTAATTTTAATAAGTAAATTGATGGGCATAGAAATAGAAGGAACAAGTCTTCCCCACTTCTCCATCCTCACTGATTACTTGCTTCATCCCCTTCATCCCTTATGTGCTGCTCCACCCCCCCACTCCACCTTCACACATACAAATGATTATCATGTAACTGGCGAAAGAAGCCAAAGATAAAAATAACTGGAAAGTATAATAAATAGGCAAAACACAATCAGACATTAAATCATTTTTCTTAATAGTTTCATTTGACTTCTAATTGAAAAAATAATTTCTGTTCCTATCAATGATCATGGTGTCATAGTTTGTCCATAGAAACTCTCTTTTTTGGAAATCTTGCCAGTTCATTTCTAAATCCCAAAATAGTTCTTCTTCTTCCTCTTTTTTTTTTTTTTTTTTGGTCAGCAATATGGAAGTATAATTTCCTTGCAATAAAATTCACCAATTTTAAGAGTAGAATTCAGCGAGTTTTTGGCAAATGTTTATAATTGTATAACTTCCACACAATCATCATATAAAACATTTTCATCACCCCAAAAACCTGAGTTTTAAAAAATAAATCAAGGCTCTCTAACAAGTAATTACTTCTATTCTCATTTAAATGCTCAAGTACCCTAAAATCATAATATTTAAAATGATTCCAAACGATGGTGCCATTTGACTTAGTAAGTGAGATTTTACGAGTCAGGTTTTCCATTGAAAGGAAGTCTATGTCACTTATTTTTTAGTAAATAGTAACTTCCTTGGAGTTTTTTTTAACTTCAAAAAAGAAAAAAAATAAGTTTTATAATACCCATTTAGTTCTTAATAAAACTCGCTAGTATAAGAATTTCCCTCTGAAAGTAGAATTCTTTTTTTGTATCCCAGATGGACTGATTCTTCATTGTACATTTAAATTTTTTAAATATATATAACAATAAAACAAGTTTTGGCTATTTGTTTCATTTCCGATAATGTTGGAGGGTGAACCTGATGGGATTAATTTATCATAAAGTGCTAACAGGAAGTTTTGTCTAACTTTCATTGAACATTGTGTTAGGTGCTTTACCCATGATCACATTTCATCATCCAACCAGCTGAAAGACTGCACCCTGCAGATTTAGAAGTAAAGCAACCCTCTGGAACAGTAACAGGAGTAAGACAAAAACAGGAGTCAAGAACCCCTTCCACCCCAAGACAACTTCTGAGAGTACATCCGGCTCCAAGGTGAAGTCACCCTATTCATGTCCCAGTGACCTTGGCTGCCAGAAATAAAAGCATGTGCACCTTCCATGTCATCTCTAACTGATTTTTCAGGGCCATCCAGTTTGCTAGGCTCTTTTTTTTTTAATCCTCTTTCACAACTTCCTCCTCAGTGTTTCTTTTGCCAGTGAGTGAGTGGATAAAAATGGATAGGGTAAAACTTAAACCTATCCATCTTTCAAATGATCAGCAATGAAACTGAAGTCTTCACGGATTAAACTCTCAGTACACTACTTAGAGTAAAGTTTGAAATCTGCTCAATTCAGAGTGAAGGCTGCCAAAACACAGATGTATCTATCAACCGTCAGTCTGGTAGATAAGGAGGCTGACAGTTTGATTTCCTTTGGCAGGTTTCCCACATCTCTATTTGTGGAGCACACTCTGTAGTAAGGGGATGCCTGCGGTGAACGTGCTCAGAGGTAAAAGAATAAAACCGACTCAAGGAGGGTAAGTTAGGTGATTTTGACATACGCTTTCCTGTATGACTATGAAAAGATATGATTTATGAAATGAGGACCATTAAGAAGCTAATTAGGGAGCAGGGGAAAGGTGGGGTACAGAACTCAAATTCTAGTAAGAAGACCAGACTTAATGGTCTGACTGCGACTGGAGGAACCCCGGAAAGCATGGCCCCTGAATTCTCTCTATCAACCCAGAACTAAAACGATTTCCTAGGCCAACTCTTCAGACAGAGATTGGACTGGACTATAAGACATAAAATGATACTCGTGAAGAGTGTGCCTCTTAGCTCAAGTAGATACAAGAGACTAAACGGGCAGCTTCTGTCCGGAAGTGAGATGGGAAGGCAGAGACGGTTAGGAGCTGGCTGAATGGACACGAGGAATAAGGGGTGGAAAGGAGGAGTGTGCTGTCACAGTATGGGGAGAGCAATTAGAGTCACATAACAACGTATGTATGAATTTTTGTACAGGAAAAAATTTTTTAAAAAAAGAAGTTAATTAGGGTCCCTCAACAGATAAACAAAATGTGGTATTCACACACATCAAAAAAAAACAAACCCGTTGCCATCGAGTCGATTCCGAGTCATAGCGATCCTATAGGACAGGGTAGAACTGCCCCACAGGGTTTCCAAGGAGCAGCTGGTGGATTTGAATTGCTGACCTTTTGGTTAGCAGCCGAGCTCTTAACCACACACACACACACACACACACGCACGCACACACGCACACATACATATACATAAAGAGAAATGAAGTCCTCACATGTGCCACAGCATGAATGAACCTTGAAAACATCATGCTGAGCAAAATAAGTTAGTCACAAAAGGACAAATACTGTATGGTCTCACTTATATAAAATAAGCAAATATATAGAAACCAAAGATTATTAGTGGTTACCAGCGATAGAAGGGAAGAGAAAAGGGGGACTTCTTATTTAAGGAGCATTGAGTTTATATTAATGAAGTAGAATAACTCAGAAAAGGATGGTGATAATGATTGCAAAACATAAATGTAATCAATGTCACTGAATTATACATATTGAAATTGTTGACAAACAGAAAAGAAGTTGTCATGGATTGAATTATGTCCCCCCAAAAATATGTGTATCAATTTGGCTGGGCCATGATTCCCAGAATTGTGTGGTTGGCCTCCATTTTGTGATTGTAATTTTATGTTAAAGAGGATTAGGGTGGGATTGTAACACCACCCTTACCCAGGTCACATCCCTGATCCAATGTAAAGGAAGTTTCCCTGGGGTGTGGCCTGCACCACCTTTATCTCTCAAGAGATAAAAAGAAAGGGAAGCAAGCAGAGGGTGGGGGACCTCATACCATCCAGAAAGCAGTGCCGGAAGCAGAGGGCGTCCTTCGGACCAGGGTTCCTTTGCAAAGAAGCTCCTAGTCCAGGAGAACACTGAACAGAAGAAGGCCGACAGAGAGAAAAAGCCTTCCCCTGGAGATGACGCTCTGAATTTGGACTTTTAGCCTACTTTCACTGTGAGGAAAGGAAATAAAATTCTCTTCATTAAAACCATCCACTTGTGGTATTTCTGTTATAGCAGCACTAGATGACTAAGACAGAAGTCAATTAGGCAAGAAGAGCACAAAACCATCCATTAAGTAAACTCCTAACTGGTGCATGTTATGGGAAAGGAGTAAGAGCAAATATGCCTAGGTTGCCTCTACACATAAACATACAATCACCAACTTGGGAAACAGAGTTTAGGCTTGTGGATGCTCAGTGGATCAGCCTCTCTTATGGCAGAGCACTTTGGTAAAATGAGTGTGGTCACGAAATGTACATTATAGTTTCAGGACAATATTAGTGGACTTCAGGAAACCAGAGCCACAAAGAGATGTGGTTCAACCAACTCGGTCTTTAGTGATAGAGGCAATACTTACAGCAAGAGGTAGGCGGGGCCCTGGGCACATTTTTTAAAGTGAATATATTTCATTGATTCTAAGAAATTTGTTTTCTTTGCATTTTAACATCTCTAAATTGGGAGTGTGTCTTATAACCAATGGGGCCTTATAATTG
Source organism: Trichechus manatus latirostris (assembly GCF_000243295.1). Classification (NCBI taxonomy): domain Eukaryota; kingdom Metazoa; phylum Chordata; class Mammalia; order Sirenia; family Trichechidae; genus Trichechus; species Trichechus manatus. The sequence goes on from NW_004443957.1 coordinate 22,413,249, forward strand.
CCTTCAGCCAGGTTGCTATCAAGACGTGGTTGCATGTGCACAAATTGGTCATAGCTGTGCATAATGTTGTCACTCAACTGATTTTGTTTAAAGTTGGTGTTGAATTTAATTGCCATTTCACACGCAATACAATACACTGATTTGACATTGAAACCAAAAATATTATTGTGCAGGTAGAAAGGCAGGGAAATGGAGTTGCAGGGCAAATTTGAGATTAGTGGAATAAATATCTTTGGAAAAATGACCACAATTCCTTATTTTGTTGCAAAGCAACAACCTATTGTTTTACAGGACCTAAACAAGAGGTAGAGGAAGTTGCGTTGCATTTTGCTACAGAGATATGTGCAAAGAGTTGCCTATCTCATGCCAAGCAATACAACTGAAAACAGGCGAAAGTGCCAAACATTTCAGAAGAGATGTAAGACATGTTAAACAAGAAGCCAGTGTGGCCAATTCATGTGTAGTATACCAAAAACCAAACCCACTGTCATCGAGTCAATTCCAACTCATAGCAACCCTATAGGACAGAGTAGAACTGCCCCATAGGGTTTCCAAGGCTGTAATCTTTCCGGAAGCTGACTGTCCCATCTTTCTCCCACGGAGTAGCTGGTGAGTTCGAACCACCAACCTTTCGGTTAGCAGCCAAGCACTTAACCGTTGCACCACCAGGGCTCCTTATGTGTAGTACAGAACTATTATTAAACATTCTTTAATTGGCAGCACTTTTTTTTTTCATAATGGTACATAAAATAGTGGTGCACTTACAACTGAAGTCATATTAGAGTCAATGAAATACAGTAGTCAAGTCTGTCTTCAGCACCCTCTCCATGGTTCTCTCCTCCTTCAGATACCTCAATACACTCCTCATCTGTTTCTGCAGGATCGTGTTACCTCTCTTGGGGATACTGATACTTGAAACATCACATCTAATTACGAAATAAGCTATGGGTAAGGCTGGTATAACTGCATAACTGTTTTTGCATTCTTCATATGTATTTGGCTCCATTATTGGTGGCTACAAATAGGGTGCCAACTCACCTAAAAATGATGACTTCTTCCCTTTTGTATATTTCACTTCTTTGACCTGAATGTTATTGTTTTTTTTAAAGCCTGAAAGCTACTAATAATGTTTAGCACAATATTTAAGAAAGACAAGCAACTTATCTGCCTCTCTTTTACTTCTTAGTGCCAAGTCTCCTCATATCTGTTTTCTTTAACATACCAAAAAAGTATTCCATTATCCCTACCAAGGACTGTCTACAATTGTTCCAATAAAAAGGAGAATACTGCGGACAGCAATTATAATGGTAACTTTAAATGTGCCACAAGACATGACAATAAAACTCCTCCACCAAGGACATCTAGATCAACTGGCATAACAAAGTTTATTAAGACACTGTTCTGCATCCCATCTTGATGAGTGGCGTCTGGGGTCTTAAAAGCAAGTGAGCAGCCATCTAAGATGCATCAATTGGTCCCAACCCACCTGGAGCAAAGGAGAATGAAGAACACCAAAGACACAAGGAAAATACCAGCCCAAGAGATAGAAAGGGCCACATAAACCAGACTCCATCAGCCTGAGACCAGAAGAACTAGATAGTGCCCGGATACCACAAATTACCATCCTGACAGGGAATACAACAGAGAGTCCCTGACAAAGCAGGAGAAAAGTGGGGTGCAGAACTCAAATTCTAGTAAAAAGACCAGAATTAATGGTCTCACTGAGACTGGAGGGACCCCAGAAGACATGGCCCACAGACTCTCTGTTAGCTGAGAACTGAAACCATTCCCAAAGCCAACTCTTTAGACATAGATTCGACTGGACTATAAGTCATAAAATGATACTAGTGAAGAGTGTGCTTCTTAGCTCAAGTAGATACATGAGACTAAATGGGCAGCTCCTGTCTGGAGGCAAGATGAGAAGGCAAAAAGGGACAGGAGCTGGTTGAATGGAGTGTGCTGTTACATTATAGGGAGAACAACTACGGTCACATAACAATGTGTGTATAAATTTTTGTATGAGAAACTAATCTGAACTGTAAACTTTCACTTAAAGAACAATATAAAAAAAAAAAAAAAACTCCTCCTCTAAAATTTCGCTGAGACAGAAATTAAAGAATAATTCGACTGAATTAAGTACAAATCCCCTAGTCTAACACTGAAGGTCGTTTCAGTATCCACATAATATGCTCAGCTTATATTTTACTCTTATTTCTACTACACCCTACACCCCTTCTAACGAGACTACTGTTCTACCAGCATAACTTCCATCTTCCCACGTCCATGCTGTGCCCTCTTACTGGAAAGCCCTTTCTCCAAGTCTAATTCAAACCTTCAGAACCCTATCCATCCTTCGAAGTCCATTCATTTAACAACCATATATTAAGCAGTTTGAATCCACCAGCTGCTCCTTAGAAACCCTATGGGGCAGTTCTACTCTGTGCTATAGGGTCGCTATGCATCAGAATCGACTCGACGGCCATGGGTTTGGTTTGTTTGGTTTATGTGTGGAGTGTTGAAGGTAATAAAAGTAATTTAGAAGATCCCTGAACTAAGGAGTGACCAATCTGACCTATCTTAAATGCTACATCTTTCTTTCAATGTAGCTGGGCAGTTTCACATAAATTTACATCATTTAATCCACACAACAGTTTCACAAAGCAGACCCACTGGGTATATGAGAAAACTGAGGCTTACAAATTCATGTCCATAGAAAGTGTCCTGAAGGGACTAGAACACAGATCTATTGACTTGTGTCTGAGCTATTCCCAACAATATTCCAGCACTAACTTAATCTTGTATTATTATGTGGTTATCTTAGCTTCTCTATTACAATAAAATTTTAGAACAAGAATTGAGCCCTTGTTCATTCTAACATATATTTTGAACACTAACTATGTGAAATGTCTGGCTTATAATAGGTGCTCAAAATATATTTACTAAAGAAAGTTGTGTTCCAAGTATTCTGTTAAATGTCAACACTGGTTACATATGATGGAGAGATGAAGGTCTAAGAACCAACAGACCTCCCCGACATCGGAGAAGTGGGAAGAAACTGAACCCTTATTGGAAGTTGGAATGAGAGGAAGAATTGATTCGGGGAAATCATGGGTTCAAGAAAGGGGAATAATCTATGCTGATCTGATTTATAATAGAAGGTCTAAAGTAAACAACATGCTAATAGAGTAAAAATATGGTATACTATAGTAGAAATACAAAAAAAAGGTAGTATATTATAGTAGAAATATAGTAAAAGAAAATACAAATGTGAAAAAAAAAATAAAAGTTTGCAATCATTCAGGCTGGCTTGATCAAGCTCTGTTCACAGATGCTGAGTGAAATCTAAGTATCTAGGACGAAAGAAATTCTAGTTGGAATTTCAAGGTCTGAATTCCGGGATACCAACTGAATCATGAGTTTATTTTATCTTATTTTTTAAGCTTGACCAGGACCTAGGATCCAGAAAGAAAAATGATTCTCCTTCTGCAGGAACTTATGCCGCTGAGCTGAGAGCTCAACTTGGGTCTAGTGGTAGAAGAAGGTGACATAGTGAGAAGGAGCTACTGGCTTATGGTTGAAAACAAATGCACACTAGTGAGAGAGCCACAGAATTTCAGAGTTGGAAGCAACCATAACTATTATCTAATCCAACCTACTCTTGTGATAGATGCAAAAACAGGAAAAGCTTAGAATCTATTGAAAGGTTTACACTTGTGCTAAACTAATTAAGTAACATGAGCTTTCCCACTTATAAGTGACCTCATCCAAATATAGCTGTGTTCCCAGATTCTATCACCAGGCAGTAAAAACCATATGTACTTGAAAAGAATGCATGTGTTCTGCCCAAACAGTGATACTGTGCTCAGAGGATCCTGAGAGAGAAAAGAACTACAGGAAAGCTCACAAATTTGAGGAGTAGGGGCCTAGAGGTAGATGTTCTCCCTGTTTTTGATTCTCTGGAGAGCAAAAGCAGAAAGTGGAGATGGAGAGTCAACCAAAGGAGCTCTCGAAAAACATGGCCTCTGGATTCTCTATCAGCCCAGAACTAAAACAATTTCCAAGGCCAACTCTTCAGACAGGGATTGGACTGGACTGTGGGACATAAAATGATACTCATGAGGAGTGTGCATCTTAGCTTAAGTAGATACAAGAGACTAAATGGGCAGCTTCTGTCTGGAGGTGGGACGGGAAGGCAGAGAGGGTTAGAAGCTGGTTGAATGGACATGGGGAATCAGGGATGGAAAGGAGAAGTGTTCTGTTGCAGTATGGGGAGAGCAATTAGGGTCACATAACAATATGTATAAATTTTTGTATGGGAGACTAACTTGAAATGTAAACTTCATTTAAACTAAACAATAAAAAATAATAAAAAAAAGAAATATAATGTTATATTTGCAAGGGAAAAAAAGAATGCTTTCACCAAAAATATGTCTCATAATTAAAGTGATTTTGTTGCTGTCAAAGGAGCTCTTGGTTTGTTGGGTCTCCTATTTATCATACTCTCATGTTGTCACCTCTTGTGTGTATTAGTTTCCTGTGGCTGCTGCAACAAATTACCACAAACTTGATTGCTTAAAGTAACAGAAATTTATTCTCTCACAGTTCTGGAAGACAGAAGTCTGACATCAGTATCACTGAGCCGAAAATCAAAGTGTCAACAGGGACCACTCCTTCCGGAGGCTGTAGGAGAGTATCCTTTCTTTGCCTCTTCCAGCTTCTGGTAGTTACCAGGTTTCCTTGGCTTGTGGCCACATCATTTCCATCTCTGCCTCCAATTTCACATCACCTTCTCCTCTCTGTGTGTCTCTAACTTCCCTCTGCTCCCCTCTTATGAAGACACATGTGATTGCATTTAGGGTCCACTCAGATAATCCAGAATAATCTCATCTCAAAATATTTAATTTAATCACACCTGGAAAGACTCTTTTTCCAAATAAGGTCACATTTACGGGTTCCAGGGATTAGGAGCTGAAATTGAAATTCTCAGCCATTGTTGGTGGGGATGCAAAATGGTGCAGCAACTGTGGAAAACAGTTTGGCGGTTCCTCAAAAAGTTAAACATAGGACTACCATGTGACCCAGTGATTCCACTCCTAGATATATACACAAAATAATTGAAGCAGGAACACAAATAGAAACTTATATATTGTGCTTGTCATTGCAGCACTTTTCACAACAGACAAAAGATGGAAGCAACCTAAATGTCCATCAACAGATGAACAGATAAACAAAATGCGGCACACATATACAATGGAATATTACTCAACCATAAAGAGAAATGAAGTACAGATACATGCTACAACATGAATGAATCTTGAAAACATTATGTTAAGTGAAATAAGTCAGTCACAAAAAGACAAATATTGTATAATCCCACTTATTTGAAATATCTAAAATAGGCAAATGTATAGAATACATGTATAAATACAAAAATGTATTCGGTTACCAGGGGCAAGAGGGAGCACGAAAGTGGGCTATCATTGCTTAGGGGGCACTGAGTTTCTGTTGATGGTGGTGGAATAATTTAGAAATGGATAGTGGTGATGGTTACACAACATGATGAATGTCATCAAGGTCACTCAACTGTACATTTTAAAAATGTTGAGTTGGCAAATGTTTTGTTATATATATTTTTATCACGATTTACAAAAAAAATAAAGTAAATAGAGGGGTCGTGGGAAGCTAAAGCAATGGAGCAGCATGTTATGGAAAGATTTCAGGTTCTTGAAACAGAAACAACTGGGTTCAAATCCCAGCTTGCCACTTACTTTCTTATTACATGTACTTGGGCAAATTACTTAAGCTCTTTCAGCCTCAATTTTCTTACCTGTAAAATTGGGCAAAGACTGCCCACTTTAAACAGTTACTGTGATAAACAGTATAATATATGTAAAGCACCCTGCCCTTTGCAGGTACAAAGAATATCTAAGTCTGCCCAGGGAGTCAGGGAAGCTTGACAAGTAAAGAGTGTAAGGAAACTTGGCAGGCATGGAGAGGTTTGTTGGGCCAGTCTAGGCAAAGGCTAAACGGAGAGGTGATTACAAAGAAGGGCACCAGATGAGGCTTGCGAGGTGGGCAAGCGTCCGTCATGGAGGTTAATAGATTAATTAGAACTTTTAATGAGGATGTGATCTGCACAGATTTATGCAGATGTGCCAAGGAGGGTTTGGGGGAACACAAAAAAATGGATATTAGAGAGATCAGTTACAACTTGGTGCAATAATAATCCTGGCAAACTCCATAAAGAGTTGAAGTCATCCCATTGCCATTGAGTTGATTCAGAGTGGAACTGCCTCATAGGGTTTCTAAGGAGCACCTGGTGGATTCGAACTACTGACTCTTTTGTTTAGCAGCCGTAGCTCTTAACCACTATGCCACTAAGGTTTCCATTCTGGTGTTAGTATCTACTATTTAATGGTGGACTGACCATGCAGGTAATGGGGAGGGAAGCAACGAGGATAGCTCCAAGATTCTCAGGTTATATTTGCATGATCTCATAACAACTAAGAGAGTCACTTTCTTTTGTTCTCCCTTCCTTCTTTTCTCTCTTTCGATCCTTCTTTTGAATCAAATAAAATCAAATCTTTCTTTTTGCATCAAATAAGAAGTTCAAACTGAGACATAAATACCAAAATATTTTGAACATATTTTTCAGCAGTCAAGTGGTTGTACTGACATCATGAAGCCACTATAAATATGTTTTAAAATTCTGTTAAGCTTTCTTTTCAGAAAATATAATGGTTCTTACAGAGTTCTCAAGTTAAGGATAGCTTTCACTAATAAGAAATTACAGAGTGCTGAAAAGTCTTAGATGCCAAATGTAAATAAAAATTTAAAGGTAAAATTTTAGGCTTCACCCCAGTAATCATGACTGACATACCATGGGCATCTTTAAATAGCTAGCTGCAGCAGCTAAATTATGTTACCTTGAATTAAAAAAAAACAAAACTGTAGCCATCGAGTCTATACTGACTCATAGCAACCTTATAGGACACAGCAGAACTGCCTCATAGGGTTTCCAAGGCTATAAGTGTTTACAGAAGCAGACTGCCACGTCTTTCTTCCACAGAGTGACTGGTGGGTTCGAACTGCCAAACTTTCAGCTGGTAGCTAAGCACTTAACCACTGCACCACCAGGGCTTCTTTACCTTAAATCAGTTATATTGTCAAACCAAAAAACCAAAACCCATTGCCGTCAAGTCGATTCCGATTCATAGAGACCCTATAGGGCAGAGTAGAGCTGCCCCATGGGGTTTCCAAGGAGCGGCTGGTGGATTCAAACTGCCAACTTTTTGCTTAGCAGCCGAGCTCTTAACCACTGCGCCACTAGGGCTCCTCATATTATCAAACACTTTAGCTAATTTACTCCTGACATAAACTGATTACCATTCCATCAGGGAAGGATTGTAAATTATTTTTACTTATTTTTTTCCAAGAATTTTACTTATCTTGCTCCAATTAAACATTCATTAACATTCAAAAATGTGTACTGAGTTACTGTTATATGCAACTGTATTAGTAGCCACAGAATTATAAGAACAGAAGTTGGTGACAAGGCAGAGGTAAGATACAGTGCATTCAGTACACGCTTGGACCACATCAGTGCAGTAAACAAGGCTCTCAGAGTTCAGAGGACAATTAATACTCCAAGGGGAGTAACTGAAGACACAGAACCAAAAAAAAAAACCAGTTGCCATCAAGTCAGCCCTGACTAATGGCAACCCCATGAGTTGCAGAGCAGAACTGTGATGTGCTCCATAGAGTTTCATGGCTGTGAGCTTTCAGAAGTAGATCACCAGGCCTTTCTTCCAAGGCACCTTTAGGTGGCTAGTTAAAGGAACAACATGCTGCAAACAGAGAAACTACCGAAAAGGCATCTGGACTCACCTTTCTTATATTCCAATTATTTTCTAGTTCACACTACGGGAAAATGTGATACACATTTTATTGACTCTGGACAGCACTTAGAACAATTCTCAAACCACTTAGGTATTCAGCAAAAAGAAGGAGGAAGGAAAGGAAAAGGCAGAGTTTAAAGAAAGAAGAAAATAAACTGGGTAAGGAAACTAAAGCCAAAGCTATTTAGTAGTCCTTTCCTCTCAACTTCAACAAGTCTTATTCTAAATTGGGAAAGTTAAACACCTAAAAAAGTCAACACTTTTATTTAAAGAAATTGGTAACAACTCCATGGTTGTCCTGAATTCAGAGAGGTAGGGGTGGGAAAGCACAGCACATATATCTTAAACAATACTAAACCACTTTGCTTTGGTTACTAAAAACCAGTTCGAAGTGCTTCCCTATGTCCCACGCTAAATGATATCACAGATTGGTATATGTTGGCTTGCTCCTGTGATGTTCCCAAAGATATTGCTTCAACTGGGATAATCAACAGATCAGCTGCTGAGAGATGGAAGAGACCATGCTTGGCCTGTTGTTGTTAGGTGCCGTTGAGTCGATTCCAACTCATAGCAAGCCCACGTGACAGAGTAGAACTGCCTCGGAGGGTTTTCTTGGCTGTAATCTTTACAGAAGCAGATCTCCAGGTCTTTCTCCCACAGAGCTGCTGGGTGGGTTCAAACCACCAACCTTTCAGTTAGCAGCCAAGTGCTTAACTGTTGCACCACCAGGGCTCCTTTATGCTTGCCCTAATTTGTAGCAAATCTTCAACCATTCAGTCTACACTCTCTGACCTCCTCACGCCCAATTCAAGTGTAGCTCCCCCAATTCTCTTTAAGAAACAAGTTGTGTGGAAGTATTAGTCCCCCCATGAAATGTATCTCTAGGACCTGGAAAGAAAGCTAGTTCACAATAGTATCAGAAATAGTATCAGTTATGAGAGGCAAGTCTATTATTAAAGTGTTTCTGAGGTTACAGCTGGGTTGATGAGGTCAGTTGCTCTAAAAGGGAAGTTTAGAGAGCAGGAGAATCTCCCACAAGATGGATGTTCAGAGCTCTCAGGAGAAGAGAGAAGTTTTTAACCATAGGGAAGGATACGGAGACAGCTCAAAGACGGGTGATGATAAAAGAGATGACTGATCTTGACTCAACTTCCCATAGCTCACAGCTAAATGACAGAAACTATAGCAAGACAATACATAGCAACATAATGGGGTCTACAGTTTAAAAAAACAAAATAAAAGTTACAATTCAAAGTTCCCTGAAGTCTGAGTTATCATTTACCCAAATATACAGAAATTATTGACCTGTAGAATAATTTTTCAGGGAGCTGGTAGAGTCCATAATGGAAGTAGTGTAGGCCAAAAAATAATAATAATAATAAACTATCAGAAAGCACAGTAATTACTGTTTCTTTCCACTTCCTGTGTGCATGAACGTTATGCTTTTTTTAGTCCAGTTAGCTATCTTCATGTTGAAAGAGGAGATGCATTTTACAGGCTATAAAACCAAAACCAAACCCACTGCCGACAAGTCGATTCCAACTCAATGTGACCCTATAAGACAGAGTAGATAACAGAAGCAGACTGCCACCTCTCTCTCCCTCCAGCGGTTAGTGGGTTCCAACCGCCCACCTTTCAGTTAGCAGCCAAGTGATTTAACCACTGCGCCACCAGGGGGAGCAAATCTCTAGCATGACAACTCAAATAACCAAACCCGTTGCGGTGGAGTCCATTCTGACCCTACAGAGTAAAACTGCCCCACAGAGTTTCCAAAGACCACCTGGTGGATTCGAACTGCCAACCTTTTGGTTAGCAGCCGTAGCACTTAACCACTACGCCACCAGCGTTTCACACCAGGAAGAACACAAATGAAATCAATCTACAAGAGCCTTGAATTTCATCAACTGAGGAAACATTTACAGTTAAATTTAATAGGTGAACTTTAATCTTAGATGTATGTGCAGCGGAAATATGCTGAAAGGTGCCATTTTTAAAAGTATCACATTTCTCCTAGATGCTGTCTACCGGCGTGTCTAACTGCCCGTGTTTAATACTGAGGTAATGACTGATATGAGCAGTGTCTCTCACTCTCTGTACAGCTACAGACTAAGAACACAGCCAGCCCCTTTGGTGTCACACCAAGTATAACGTAACTGTATGTTGTTGATGTACAGTATGTCAGGTATAAATGTAGCACATGATTTTTCCATATTTATTTTTGGAAGAACATGCCATCCACCACCCTCCCACCACTTTTTTTTAATTGTTTTATTGTTTGTTGTTGTGGTTGAGAATATACACAGCAGAATATACACTAATTCAACAGTTTCTACATGTACAATTACATTCTTCAAGTTGTACAACCATTTCTACCCTTTTATGAATTGTCCTCCTTTCCATTAACATAAACTCACTGCCCCCTAAGTTTCCTGTCTAATCTTTCAAGCTGCTGTTGTCAGTTCGATCCCACATAAAGAGTTCTTAAAAGAGCACAATGCTCAAGGCAGACATTCTTTACCGGTTAAGCTAAACTGCTTTTAGTTTTAAGAAGACACGCAAGCACCACTAAATAAGGAAACCACTAGAATGGATGGTGGTCTTGAGGGTATAGAGGGGCTCCGTGCAGACAAGATATGGCCAGCCAAGCTTGTCATCCATATTTCTGATGCTTAGTTCTAGAATATAATAGTCTACTAAGACATACTTGGAGTTCCTGCGTGGTGCAACAATTAACTCACTTGGCTGCTAACCAAAAAGCTGGAGGTTCAAGTCCACCCAGAGGCGCTTTGGAAGACAGGCCTGACAAGCTACTTCCAAAAAATAAGCTCTCTGAAAACCCTATGAAGCACAGTTCTATTCTGGCACACATGGGATCACCATGAGTCAGTCAACTCGACAGCACCTGGTATGAACCATACTAAGCCGATGGTTTAGTCCTTGGATCTTCATGGTAATGAACAACACCGCTAGCCAACAAAGGGGGCATTGTTAGCACCTAAAAAGTCATGGGCTGGAAACTGAAAGACCTAGGGGCACAGGTTGGGTCCTTGTAGCCTCTTCCTCCCAGTAGTTAGGACTTTGGAAAAGAGAGAATGACTAGGGAAGTGAACAGCTAACTAAGAAAAGGTGATTAGCAAATATGATGTCAATGTCTGTTTGATGCCTTTAGGTACTGCAATGATAGACTTTGGGTAGGGTTGGAGTATGTTCCATCAAGATAGGTAATAAAGCCCTGGAAAGTATTAGGTGTCCTTTAAACTGAATATGGAAGACAAGAGAAAGCAATGCTCAGATAAATCCATCAAACCAGTTACCATAAAAGTCTGCAGGCATGTCCTGGGAAAAAGAGGAACAGTGCAGGAGAAACCATGAGATACCTAGAAGAAAACAATTGGGGAAATTTTCCAAATTGATGCTCTGAAGGATATCATAATTGTATGGGACCAGTACAGAGGATGGGAACTTGAGAATAAGATGGTATATACAATCTTACAGTAGTTGGTGGGATTTGGTAGTATTCCAAAGAATTACCTGTAAGGAAGAGAGGTAAGGAAATATTACCTACCACCTGTGAGGAAATCCATGAACCTAGGTGGTAACGATGAAGGAGAAATATTTGAATGAGGACTAAATGAGAGGGAAAAAAATCGTATTGTTGATGAAATATATGTTAACGGACTATCTGGCCAAACAGGAAAAAAGGGATGACTTGTTCCTAATTTCGGAGCCTTGATGGTGTAGTGGTTAAGAGCTATGGCTGCTAACCAAAAGGTTGGCAGTTTCAAGCCACCAGCTGCTCCTTGGAAACCCTATGGGGCAGTTCTACTCTGTCCTATAGAGTAACTACGAGTCAGAATCAACTTGACAGCAACGAGTTTGGTTTTTTGGGTTTCTAATTTAGTTTATAATGCTGGCCCAGAGGCACAAAACGGTTGGGATGGGAAACTTCAACTATGCAAACACTGGACTTAAGACTCTAAACTAAAAGCAGAATGACTGTCAAGTTACTGGATTAGATAGCAACTTCATTTCTCTATGGAAAGAGGAAGTGACCAGGGGAACTGCTACTTGGATCTAATTCTGAGCAAAGAGATACCAGGTGGTGAGGTAAAACAATGGACCTTGAGTGAAAGCAATGATGTAATTATAGCATAGAACAAAAGCCCGCTTGACCATCCTCCACTCACCCAAGGCTTTTCGCTAACTTATACTGTACTTGCTGTTGCCCAAAGGATCCAAGGCTCAAGGTCGGTAGCCTACTCTCTAGTACTTCTGTTCCATCTGCCAAGTTGTGTGCTTATCAAGAGTTTGTTGTGTTTCCTTCTAAACCTATTCATGTCAGTTGTACTGAATATTGTGGTTATTTAAATTAAATGCTACATAAATTGACTAAATGTTAGTGCAAAAAGAGGAGCATTGATGTTTCTATGAAAACTAAGTTCAGTGTTTTAGGGAGTACTGAAAATCAGTTACTAAAAAGAATTGTTATTAAATTAAGTGTAGGCAAGACAACTGTAAACATTACTTAAAAAGTTTAAAATGAAAAAAATAAAGATCTAGATGGATTCTGTGGTCAGATTTCTTTACAAAATCCTGCCTAGCTTAAAAAAAAAATAAAAACTTAACATCATAAATGTAAAAATGACAACATGGAACTCCAATCAACTCAAAGAAAAGACTTTAGCCCTATGTCAAAAGAGTGGTGAATGAATATATTTGTTTTATTAATATATTTTAAGTTGAAATAAAATATTCAAGGTACATATATTACTTAACTGTTTTGATTAATTGTCCAACTCCATTTCAATGGCAACAGATAAGAGGCTTCCATCCTGACATTTGTAATAGTCAAGCAGGGGGTGGTTGAAAACATGATGATAAAACCCGAATTTGAGGAAGGCAGACCTCAAAAGGCCTGGCAAAAACAGCCATGGCTCTGGGGCAAGAGACTCTGAAAGACAGTTGAGTGGCACCTATCTGTCCACACAGTCTGCAATTATGTCTACGCAATCACAGATGATTCTTCCAAGGAAAAAAAGATAAGGATTCCTAAATAGTTCTATCATGACCTCAAATTTCAAAAAGGTTGTGATAAAAAATAGAAAGAAGAACCCCCATGAATGAATGTAAGAGAGTGCTGGGGCCCTCCAAATAGTGACAGATAGATTGAGACCTCTAGTTTATGAGACTAACAAACGTTCTCTTTTAGTTATGTTAGGAATAAAAAGGAATACCAGGAAGAGATAAGTCAGATGTGTGGGGCCAATGATATAATGTTGCTGGAATAACAAAGAGAAAGGAGGGCTATACCACTATTACTTTTGTTCCTGTCTTCTCTTTCAGAAATAATGATTTTTGGAGTTCAAATAGTAGACTAAATATGGTAGGAGAAAAAGAAAGCCCAAGATTGGTAAAAAAGAAAAAAAAAATTGCCATCGAGTCAATTCCAACTCATAGAGACCCTATAGGACAGAACAGAACTGCCCCATAGGGTTTCCAAGGAGCGGCTGGTGGATTCGAACTGCTGACCTTTTGGTTAGCAGCCTGAGCCCTTAACCATTGCGCCACCAGAAAGAGGTTTCAAAGTGAGCACTGGGATGCTATAAAATAAGTACAGTCCAGTGTACCAAGAAAATTCACAAATAAGATTGCTACACTGATGTCAACTAGTAGAGATGCTGGAAGAGTTGAATGGACAAATGTGGATCTGATTCTGAAAAAAAAAAAAGAGGAAAAACGAATTCAGATTTTAATACCAAGAAAGATTATGGAGCCAATATTAGGGGAATGGTTTGAAAATTGATAATGAAAAGAGAAATAGATCATAAATAGTATCTGTTTAAAACCAAAAGCCAGTATCAAACTTAGTGAAGAAATAATAGAGGCAATTCTTTTAAAAAGCAGGATCAAAATCAGAAAGACTGCTATTGGTGGGGGGAGGGGTGAGCACAGCACTTGTTCTCCACTCTTCAATTTTCATCAAAGAAAATCTGATACAAGAAGGAAGGAGAAATCACCTAAAGAGGACGTTTGAGTTCACGACAAAGAAGTGCATTGTTTCTCCTGCCTTGCTTCCTGTTGGATCAAATGACTTGTAGTCAAGGCACTTGAGGTCTTTGTAAAAGTGTGGCAGCTCTTGGAAATGGACGAGTTTAGGAAGCTTAAACAGACTAAACGCATTGGTTATGGAGGGTGATGCTATGAATGTACGGTGCTGTGTAAAAAAAGGTCTGGCTTTGACCAGAGAGACCTGGGTTGGAATCCCAGATCCTTACAGGTTGAGTTCCCTTCCTATATGGACAGGAACCTGGATGCTAATCAGGGGCTGAAGACCAGGGAGATGTGGCTGGGCCTGAGCAAGAGGGAGTGGCAGAGGGTGGCAGGAGCTAAGTGTGAGCCAAGAGGCAGGGGTGGAAACTAGGAATAATTTAATCCTGACACAACACACTAACAGAATCCAAGTACGGATTGGGTGGCTTTAGGAGATAGTGAGTTTCTTGTTACTGGATGTGTCAGAAGCTGTTCACCTGTTTAGTGAGGGCTTTTAAGCATGAGATGGATGGTTGAGTCAAATGACCTTTAAATTCCTTTCCAACGGGGCAAGCAAGTGATCTTCATTCTATGCCATAATCTCCTTAAGCTATGAGAAGTACACTAATGCCCCAAATAGAGGTGAAGTAGAAAAATAATGGGGATGGAAAAAGAACTCTCAGATTATTTTCTTATTCAAACTACTCCCAGATAAGCACAATAAGGATATTCAAGAATATATAAGAATAAAAGAATCCTTAGAATAAGAACTGTCAAATAGAATAATCATTATTAAATAAAGTTATGAAATTTTTTTTCCAAGAGATTCTTAAGAATGAATATATGGTACATTCAAAAAAAAAAAAACCTGTTCTGCGGAGTCCTATTCATAGTGACCCTATGGGGCAGAGTAGAACTGCTGTTTCCAAGGCTGTAATCTTTACAGAAGCAGACTGCCAAATCCTCCTCCAGCAGAGCAGCTGATGGGTTCGAACGGACAACCTTTCAGTTAGCAGCCAAGTGCTTAACCACTACACCACCAGGGCTCCTTATATATGGTACACAGTAAGGGCTAATTCAGGTACATATCTCTCTAAAAGAGGTATAGATTCGACTAACTCCTGTTCAAAGCAAATATTTATTCATTTACCCATTCATTCAACTCACAATTGGATCATACTGTGCATACAAGGACAGAGGTCATGGAATGCAAAGGGGGCAGGAAAATAAATAAAACTTCCACTACTAAGAGCTCAGACTCTTAGTATCTTATTATCACTGTGTTCCAGGAGGTTCAGAAATTCCATGTGGCTGATATATTATGCATCTATTTTGCCTTTCTTTTTAACATCATAACTTAAAAAAAGTGTTCACATTCTTTGATACCTAGCAGCAATTCTAATAAAATAGAGATGAACATAAACATTTATACTTTAGAATGCTCACTAAAATGTTACTTATAGTAACGAAAATTTGAAAATGACCTAAACATCCAACAAGAGGAGAATGAGTAAATAAATTATTGGATATACAGAAGCTAGCACCTCAGACAAAAGGAGCGCTGGTGGGCAACAGTTAAGCACTCGGCTGCTAACCGAAAGGTTGGCGGTTTGAACCCACGCAGCACCTCCACGGGAAAAAGACCTGGTGATCTGCTCCCATAAAGATCACAGCCTAGAAAACCTTATGGGGTAAAGATAATGTTCTACATCCTAGTTTGGTGAGTAGTGTCTGGGGTCTTAGAAGCTTGTGGGCAGCCATCTAAGATACAACTATTGGTCTCTACTTGTCTGGAACAAAAGGGAATGAAGGAAACCAAAAACTCAAAGAAGAAACTACTCTACAAGACTAATGGCCCATATAAGCCACAGCCTCATCTAGCCTGAGACCAGAATAACTAGATGGTGCCTGGCTACCACTGCCGACCATTCGTTCTGACCACGAACACAATAGAAGGTCCCAGACAGAAAGGGAGAAAAATGTAGAACAAAATTCAAATTCCTAGAAAAGGCCAGACTTACTGAACTGATAGAGACTAGAAGAACCCCAGACACTATTGCCTAAAATACTCTTTGAACTTGGAACTGAAGCCACTCCCAGCGGTCACCTTTCATCCAAACAATAATTGGCTTATAAAATAAACAACAGCACCTGTGAATACTGTGCTCCATTAAATAATCAACTATATGAGACCAAACAGTCAACATTTACCCTAAAACAAAGATGAGAAGCTAAGGAGGGGCAGGGAAAGGAAGCTAGATTAATAGAAACAAAACAAAAAGAATGGAAATAACAAGAATGTTGACATATTGTGAAAAATGTAACGAATGTCATGAAACAAGTTGTATAAAAATTGTTAAATGGGAACCTACTTTGCTATGTAAACTTTCACATAAAACACAGTAAAATATTTTTTAAAAAAACAAAAACTTACGAACAGTTCTACTGTATCAAATGAGGTCACTACGAGTCAAAACCAACTCGACAGCACCTAACAACAACATCTCCCATAGCCAATAATTCATGTTTTAGAAGAATATTTAGTGATAATTGTTTGTGATATAATATGGAGTAGCAGCACACAGACTTGTATGCACAGTATGATCCAATTTCATTTTAAATGTCTGAATATATTTATATGAAATATTAAGAGAGAGAAGAGAAAGGAATAGACTAAATAATACTACGTAACAGCAAATTGAGAAATTAAGGATAATTTTTTTCTTTATATATTTCTTCATTTTTATGTAGGAATTTTATAGTTAGAATAAATTGTCACATAAACATTTAAATAAAAGTGATAGCTTTTAATATTTTTCCCTCATTTTTGTTCTAAAATTTGTGGATATACTCAACTCCAAACACGTGATGAGGGATTTGCCTCAGTTATTTTCTTTTGAAATTAGATTATTGTTCAAAGAAACGGACCTATAACAATAACATGAGTAGTTTCCCTTTAAAAACAAACAAACCTGTTGCCATTGAGTCAATTCCAACCCATAGCGATCCTGTAGGACGGAGTAGAACTGCTCCCTTGGGCTTCCAAGCGGCGGCTGGTGATTTGAACTGCCGACCTTTTGGTTAGCAGCCGTAGCACTTACCCACTATGCGACCAGAGCTCCAGTTTCCCTTTAATGAGTTCTTATTATGAATCGCACACAGTACATGCATCATCTAACCCTTATAACAAAATGGAAATTAGTTGTTACAGTTCCATTTTACACAAGAAAGAACTAAGGCTCAGATAAGTTATGTAACTTGTGCAAGGTCACCCAAACAGGACCCAACCCTGGCTTCTCTGACTCCTTGTTAGGCTCTTTCCCTCGTACACTGCCTTCCAAGCCCTCTTTCGGCTTGTCTGACCAACTGTAAGTTGAAATGAAGAAATAACACACTGCACCCTCCCTCTCAAAACAAAGGAGCTATTACCCTCATAATATAATGTTTTTCTTTAGAATAACCATCAGAACTGAACCAGGACAATGCTATAGGGCATCAATGACACATATTTAAGTGTAAAATCACAAGCCAGAATTAAGTCCACTTGAAAATATCTGTAGAAAATTATGTAAAACTGGGTTTGAGTCCCTGCTTTGCCATAGACCAGCCCCACCAGGCACAGAGCATCATCACCAACACTATGGCCATTACTCCATTATCATTATGAGTGGAGGCCAAGAAAGAAGCAATTAAGAAATGCTACCCTATAAGACAGAGCAGAACTGCCTCATAGGATTTCCAAGGAGCAGCTGGTGGATTCAAACCATTGACCTTTTGGTTAGCAGATGAGCTCTTAACCACTGTTCTACCAGTGCTCCAATAAAGTGTTTATTTAAAATAACTCTATCAAGATAATGATTATTATTTGCTTTTATCTTCAAAAACATCTTTAAAAAACAACAGGTATAAAGGTAAGGACCCCACCCACCCCCAACCCAAGTGCAAAGGAATCTTCATTAATTTGGAAACAGATGCTCTCATGAATGACCATTTTTAGCTTAAAACTGAACAAGGAATTTCGGCCTGTTGATGAGAATGCACAGGATTTTTTTCCCAGGCCATCAAGGATTGTTTAGCCTAGTGAAATGGAATTTACAAACGGTAACTCAATGATGAGAAAGGGAGTTAATATAATTTATTCCCCTCTGTAATTTATTCCACATTCTTAGGCAGGCAGGCCCTGGACACACTGCCTTTTCATTCTGTCATTCTCCTGATGTGTAACAGGGGCCATCAAACTAGGTAAAAGATGAATTGCTAGAGATGATTATGCATGCCTTCAGCAGCCCATGAAAAGTACCCAACAACAATAAAGATATCTGATGACCTGTCAGGGAGATGCTTATGCAAACGAGAACATTGTGGTTCTACTTCTGGTTGTTCATCTAAAGGCTATCATGAAATATAGATGGAAAAACCTCACTGGCTCAGTAGCATCACAGATAAAAAACTGGTTTCAAATTAGGATATGCTGGAAATGAAAGTTCATGGGAAAATGCCTAACTCAGACACAAAAGAACACAATAATGGACACAGATCAGCATCCAAGCTTATTTCTTTCGAAAACAATAATTTTATCAGATGACAGGTCTTACTGCTCTTCTGAATTATAGTATTTGGTGTTGAAAATTATTTGTAATCCTCAGAAGTAAAATATATTGTAAAAATATGTCATCAGCATTTACTAGCATTAGGTAGTAAACAATCTTTCTGACCTGAATCCAACAACCTTCAAGCTGTCTGTCTTAGTTACCTAGAGTTACCATAAAAAAAAAATAAACCCCAAGTGGGTGACTTTAAAGAACCGAAGTTTATTTTCTTACACGTTAGAAAGTCACAAGTCCAAATTCAGGGTGTAGCTCTAGGGGAAGGTTCATCTTTGTCTATTTCAGCTTCTAGCAGCTACCAGCAATCCTTGGTATTCCTGGGCTTGTAGATGGCATCTGCTATGTGTCTGTCTTCATATGGCATCTTTGCCATGTGTATATTTCTGTGTCTATTCTGCTCTAACTCAGAAGTGATTAGGTTCAGGACCCAACTCTGGTATGCCCTCAACATAACAAAAGAAAACCCCTATTTCCAAACAGGATCACATTCACAGGTACAGAAGCCAGGACTTCAATACATATTGGAGCAGCAGAGGGAACACAATTCAATCCATAAGACTGTACATGAGAATTAAGACAAAAAGAATTTGAGGCATCTGATATAAAACCACGCAGCAAACTCCTTGGGGGAGCAGGAATTCAGCAGCTATCCTAATGTCAAGCCGCCTCCTCTCATGGCTATAACTGTGTGACACTGTATTTAGGCCCAGGGCTTTGGAGTCAGGGAGAACTCCATCCATAAAATCGTCAATGTGTGGCCTTTACCACAGACAATCTCTCTGTGCCTCAGTCTCGACATCTGTAAAATGAAGATGATAACAGCACCTATCTCAGAGAGTTACTGTGAAGATTTAAATGAAGTAATATGTAAAAGTTCTTAGCACAGTGCCTGGCAGGTAATTAAGGGTCTCGCTTAACAAATGATAATTATTAGATAAGACATCCATCTGCCTACCTGACATCTCCACTTGGATCTCAAACTTGCATGTCCAAAAAATGAACTCTTCATTTTTGCACTCAAAGTTGCTCCCCAGTCTTTCTTGTTTCAGTAAGTGGCAATTCCATTCTTTCTGTTGCTCAGGTCAGAAACCTTGGAGTTATCTTTGAAGCCACTTTTTTTCTCATATCCCACATACCCCAGCAAGTACTGTCAGCTCTACCTTCAAAATGTACTCATAACCCACCCACTTCTCATCACCTCCAGCTACTCCCTAGCTCAAGCCACCACAGTTTCTGATCTAAACTATAGCTCTATCTTCCCAACTGACCTCCCTGCCTCCTCCGTTGCTTCTCCTACAGCGGTTGGAGAAATCAGACTATGTCACTCTTCTGCTCAAAACACTCCACGGCTACCCATCTCACTCAGAGTAAAAGCTAAAGTCCTTACAAGGTGACGTGACCCCCCCCCCCCGCCTTTCTATCCTTCTTCCTCCCACAGTAACCGTTGCTCATTCCACTCTAACCACACCAGCCTTCTTGCTGTTCCTAGGACAAGCCATGCTCCTTTCCAAATTCACAGCCTTTGAACTTGCTATTCCCTCTACCTGGAATGTACTCTCCCAAATATTCCTATATCCGACTTTTGCACTTCGGTCAAATATCAGAGAAGTCTTCCCTGATCCCTTCTCTGGAATAGTAGCCCTCATCAGTCTTTCCTTTTTCCTGCTCTTATGTTTCTTCATAACTTATCACCACATGCCATCTTATTATTTGTTTATTTTATTTCTCCCTGCCATCACCACCTCCATGATGTAAGTCCCACAAGAGCAAGGATTTATTCTGTTTTGCTCCCCCAAATCATAGAGCAGTGCATATTCTATTTGATAGAATAAACTATATGCAGTGAATACCTCACTATAAGACATAGATGTGTTCCATGAAGTTTAGGGCTTAAGGACTGTTGTTAGTTGAATTGTGTGAATTGTATCCCCCAAAATGTGTGTCAACTTGGGTAGGCCATGATCCCCACTATTGTGTGGTTGTCCCCCATTTTGTGATCTGATGTGATTATCCTATGTGTTGTAAATCCTAACCTCTATGATGTCAGTGAGGCAGGATTACAGGTAGTTATGTTAATGAAAACCAAAAACCAAACCCACTGCCAGTGAGTCGATTCCTACTCATAGCAACCCTATAGGACAGAGTAGAACTGCCCAACGGGGTTTCCAAGGAGCAGCTGGTAGATTCAAACTGCCAACCTTTTGAATAGCAGCTGAACTCTTAACCACTGAACCACCGGATTAGATTGTATCTTGAGCCTATCTCTTTTGAGATATAAAAGAGAGAATCAAGCAGAGAGGAAAGGGACCTTATTACCACCAAGCAAGAAGAATGAGGAGCAGAGTGTGTCCTTTGGACTTGGAGTCCTTGAGCTGAGAAGTTCCTAGACCCAGGAGAGGATTGATGACAAGGACCTTCCTCCAGAGCTGACTGAGAAGAAAGCCTTCCCCTGGAGCTGGCACCTGAATTTGGACTTCTAGCCTCCTAGACTGTGAGAGAATAAATTTCTGTTTGTTAAAGCCATCCACTTGGTATTTCTGCTACAGCAGCACTAGATAACCAAGTTCATAACTAAATGCCACAAATTAACTTTATAAAATTCATACTAAGTAAGTCACTATGGAAGGACTTTATCAATCAATTAAACCACCTGTTTCACTAATGAGAGGAGTCCTTGGGTGGGACAAATGGTTTGCACTAAGCTGCTAACTGTAAGGTTGGAGATTCCAGTCTACCCAGAGGTGCCTTGGAAGAAAAGACTGGAGATCTACTTCCAAAAAATCAGCCATTGAAACTCCTACGGAGCACAGTTCTACTTTGACACACATAGGGTCGCCATGAGTTGGATCTGACTCAACAGCAATAGGTGTAGTTTTTTGGTTTTTAACGAGAAACCTAAGGCCTAAAGACAAGCCGAAAGTCACGTGAAAAGTGTTAGAGCCAGGACTCACACAAGTTCTTCTGGAACCAAGTTTCATGTACTTGTCCCTGAAGTCCATGCTTTCTACTGAGTTTGAAACTTGTAGTCCCAACTCCATAAGTTATTGAAAATGTATGTAAGTTCAGTTCTGGATCCAACATTGACTAAAAATTTTGAGAGAAAAGATTTTATTTGATGTACACTTTATTTAAAATCTTTACCTTTGGTTTTCGAATGAAAAAGGTATATTATTTTAAATGATAAAAACACTTAAGAGTTGTTGAGACCCCATGTCCCTATCACAGTGCTAAATACTTTACAAAGATTAGCACACTGAATCCTCACACCTTCTGAGGCAATACTGTCAGTCCCATTTTACAGTGGAAGAAACCAAGGCTAGGGTAGGGTTAGAAAACTTGTAATAGGTTGCCTGTTGTTGTGGTGTGCCATAGATTAGATTCCGACTCATAGTGACCCCATATAGCAGAGAAGAAATGTCCCATAGGCTTTCCTAGGCTACGATCTTTGTAAGAGCAGATCGCCAGGTCTTTTCTCCTGCAGATCTGCAGGTGGATTCAAACCACCGACCTTCTGGTTGCCAGCCAAGCACTTAACCACTGCACCACCAGGGCTGCTTAACAGATCACCTAACTAGCAACTAATGGGACTAGTACCTGAACTTGGATTGTTTGCCTCCTGCTTTAAAGTTTAACCAGAGTGCTCTATTAAATCAAAAAAGCTGCACAGTTAACATTTTATGGTGAATTTTTACTAGGATTCATCTGCTCTGTAAGTTCATTTTATTTTGTCTGCTCTTCTGAAAATCGGACATTTTATAAATATTATAAATATCACTCTGGAAGTTTCATTACAAATCTCAATCAGTCTTATTTACAAATTATGTCATATGTATATATTTTTTTTCCTTTCAATTAACATGGCAAAATTAAAAAAAATATATATCACTGGAGAAATTCTGGGTTTGGTTATCAACACATCACAACATGTATTTTCATAAATACCATATGGAGACATTAAGAGTTTGCACTCCCTTTCTCAAACATTCATTGATGTCAAGAGTTGGAATGATCTGAAATAAGCCAAGGAGTTAGTTTTGGCATACCCCAGAGTTTCTCTTAAAAGTACGGAATAATAATTTTGAAGAGAAGAGAGGAAACGTCAAAACATGAAACATGTCAATAGGTGAGTCACTAAAGGTGTCTTGGGTCACTAGACATTCCTTAAGGCTTTTCTCAGAATTTAGAATTCTAGAGTCCACTGAAAATGAAGATGAATCCAAGTTCAGAGAAAATGGGACAATCCCAGAGTCTAGGTGACATGGGATCAAACTGACAACAGCAACTTGAAAGGCTAGACATAAAACTGAGGGGGCAGTGAGATTATGCTAATGGAGAGGAACAACTTGGAAAAGGAGGGTATGAATGGTTGCACAACTTGGAGAATATAATCAATTCCACTGAATTGTACATGTAGAAATTGTTGAATTGGTGTATGTTCTGCTGTGTATATTCTCAACAACAACAAAAATAAAATTAATATTTCTAAGAAAAGAAAAAATGATGTATTGACAATACATCATTTCAGATAAGGGTTTTTTTAATCTACGCCCTTATCTTAAATTTTATTTAAATACACAATGACACAAATGTGAACCTCTTTAAATCTATGGGAACTGGTGCCATACAGAGGGAAAGTGAATTGGAAAGGGGGAAACCCGTGGGAAAAAATATTCTGGGGCAAAAAGGTCAGTAAAGATTCCAGACATCCTCTTAAATTTGGCCATAGAGTCTAGAGTGGGAGCCAAGAAAAGAAAATGAAGCCCATCATTTCTTTCTTTTTATTGCTATCAACTCTGCCACCTCCTGGCTGGGAGAAAGGGGTAGTCATGGTAAGCATTAGGATTCCACGTTTCCATCCCTTTAAGACAAAATACAGAAGAGATATGAATAGCTTAGCATTTCTCTAGGAGCTTAAACATCCAACAACAGGAAATGCAGGAGAGCAGGAGCAGAGAATTCTACACAAGGGCCTCTTTTATCTGGTATCATGAGCGAGTCAAGTACCAACTAGTCCATCTGCCTGCCTGTGCCTACAGTCCTTCAGTAGCAAGGGGAAGCTATATGTGAGTTTTAAACCTGAGGTTGAATAATACATCAGATTAAAAAGGACTTGTCATTTTTCAAAGTTCTCACGTATAATTTCAAATCAGAATATATTCTGGTTTGGACTGGAAATTTAAACTTAAAGATTTTAAGTGTGGTTTGGTTGAGATACAACAGACACAAAAAGGATACCTGTATTAGGAGTGTGGAGACCTCAGTTCCAATCCTATATCTGCCATTACTAGTTATGTGGTCAAGGGCAGCTCGCTCAGCCTCTCGGATTACAATAAAAGGATTGGATTCTATGCTTATCTCTAAGGTCCCTTGCAGCACTATCCGTCTGTGAATCTTTTTCTAGAGCAGCAGTCTAAAAGAAATATCAAGTGGGCCACAAATGTGAGCCTCAAATGTAATTTTAAATTTCCTAGTAGCCTCATTTAAAAAATGTTTTAAAGAGATTAAATTTATTTTAATGTATTTTATTTAACCCAATGTGACCAAAATAGCATCCCTTCAACATATAATCACTATCAAATACTATTAATGAGGGAGCTTACATTCTTTTCTTTGTACTAAGTTTTCAAAATCCAATGTACATTTTACACTTACATCATATCTTAACTTGGACTAGCCACATTTGAATGCTCAATGGTCATACATGTCTAATGACTACCATATTGGACAGCACAGGTTTAGAGGGTGTTATGGATTGAATGTGTCCCTCCAAAATATGTGTCAACTTGGCTAGGCCATGATTCCCAGTATTGTGTGATTGTCCACCATTTTGTCATCTGATGTGATTTTCCTATGTGTTGTAAATCCTACCTCTATGATGATAATGAGGCAGGATTAAAGGTAGTTATGTTAATGAGGCAGGACTCAATCTACAAAATCAGGTTGTATCTTGAGTTAATCTCTTTTAAGATATAAAAGAGAGAAGTGAGCAGAGAGACAGAGGGACCTCACACCACCAAGAAAGTAGTGCCAGGAGCAGAGCACATCCTTTGGATACAGGGTCTCTGCGTTGAGACGCTCCTAGGCCAAGGGAAGACTGATGACAAGGACCTTCCTCCAGAGCCAACAGAGAGAAAACCTTCCCCTGGAGCTATCACCCTGAATTTGGACTTCTAGCCTCCTAGACTGTGAAAGAATAAATTTCTGTTTTTTAAGGCCATCCACTTGTGGTATTTCTGTTATAGCAGCACTAGATAACTAAGACAGAGGGCTTGAACTTTTCTTATGTGAAGATAAACGTATAACCTTCCTTCGAAGTGAGAATCCGCTTAAAGTAGAAAAGCTGTTCATTAAAATGTTAGGTTCAACATGTTGAAGGAGATATAAGAGAAGAGTGATCAACAAAGAAAGGGATAGGACTTTTGATGGGAATTGCCAAATGGAAAGATACAAAAGGAGGCTGTGTCATGTATAAATGGGAAGGTTGGACAGAAACGATGTATGCCACCTCCAGACCTAGTCCGTAAAATATTCCCGCATAAACCTCCACTCTCCCTCTTCCCTTATCTGCAGACACATGCAGAGTATCCAGTTAAAAACTTGTGGCCCCAGGAATAATGGAGCCACTAGATCAGGGGTTATTTGAGTTGGAGGTTAATAAAAGTAAAGTGGACAGTTTTCAGGAGCTCCAAAAGTTAAATGCAGGAAAATTACATCTTTACTTTTATTAACTTCAACTCAAATTCAGCATTTCCTTCAATCATGAATGTAGGCAACAAATTACGGTAGAATTTAGCAGTACCAGCAACTTTGTCATCAATGGAGATCACAGATATTTTCATATCACATTTCATTGCTGCAGTATCTAAGAATTGCACTTCTTCAAAATTACAGTAGCTATTAGACCTATCACTAGACCTTGTCACTTAGTGCATTAGTAAAGAAGCACATATATTATTATATCACAGATTTTTTAAAAAATATTTTGATAACTGAATTTCAGTAAAATTGGTTTCTTTTATGATCCTGTGTATTTTTCTTTTTTTTTTCATTTTAAAATGTTATTCTGAGAAGGGGTCCATAGATTTCACCAGATTGCCAACGGGGTCCACGGTACAATGCATTAGAAGGAATGAGCCTAGATTTCTAAATGACCTCTCCCCTCCCTATCTACCACCTGTCTGTCAATTTGTCACACTGTGGTGGTTTTCATGTTGCTATGATGCTAGAAGCTATGCCACAGGTATTCAAATCTCACAAGGGTCACCCATGACAGACAGGATTCAGCGGAGCTTCCAGACTAAAACAGGTTAGGAAGAAAGGCTTGGTAATCTACTTCCAAATGAAAACCCTATGAATCACAACAGATTGCTCAATATAATGCTGGAAGATGAGCCCCCTAGATCGAAAGACACTCAAAATACACAGTGGCCACAACAGTGGAATTGAGCATACCAACAATCGTGAAGATAGTACAGGACTGGGCAACATTTCATTCTGTTGTACATGGGGTCACTATGAGTCAGAGCCAACTCGACAGCAACTAACTACAACAACCAACCCTTCCCTATTCTCCACCAAATCATATTGGATTGTGTAATGAGTGAGATATAAATGAAGCCACTGAGATTTGAGTGGTGTTTTTTTCATTCTAATGTACAACTGAAACCTCGCTTCAAACCACTGCCAATTGATCACCACTGTGGCCAGACTCCACATGCTGAAAAGAAGTGCACTGACATTGGTGTGGTGGTAAACTAGGTCTCTAAAACAACACCAACAAAAAACCAAGCTCCCACCATAGCTGAGTTCAAGCTACAAACATGATGTCACAGAACTCTGAGTTCGCAAGGGATGTGCAAAATCAGCTCTTTTCTGCCAGCCAGGTGGCAAGTGGTTAAGAGATTGCCTGCTAACCAAAAGGTCAGCAGTTCAAATCCACCAGCAGCTCCTTGGAAACCCTATGGGGCAGTTCTACTCTGGCCTATAGGGTCGGGTTTGGTTTTCTGTTTAGCGTGAGCTGGCTCTTGGCACATCACTGGGAATGAGCTCCCCACCATGACAGTGCCTAGAAAGGTGTCTTGATACTGCCCTTCCCTGGTTTAAGAGGAAAGGTATGTGTAGAATCTACAGAATAATTATTTAAAGGCTTCGTTTAAACCATTGTTTGACTTTTTCATAATGAATAAAGCAGAATACCTTAGAAGCAGTAATTTGTAAATTCAACAAGCTGTTGAAAAGAATCTAATTAGTACTAATTACTAGAATGTCCCAATACACTATAATATCATTGCTTCTGTAGAGGCATTGTGTTTAAACACTCTGAAACATTAATTAGTCTACAGAACAAATGTGTGAGATAGGTATTATTCGGCAGTGTGTAAAAGCCAATTATTTACTCTGGAAAGGCCTGCTGCAGTTACTGACAGTAAAAACAAATTGATTAGCATAATGGTAGGATTGGTAAATCTGAGAATTACATTACCTTCATTTCTGACTCCTTTTACCTCACTGGGTATTACTGCTGTCCCCATTTTACATATAAGAAACCAAAGGCAGCCAGATGACAGATCCAAAATCTAGAGAATCCAGCTTCAGAATCAGCAAGCACTCAGCAGACTATCATGCCTGTTTTTCAAATTTAAGAGCTCTATTTATTCACCAAGAGAAGCCCTGGTGGTGCACTGGTTAAAGTGTTCAGATGCTAAATGAAAGGTTGGCAGTTCAAACACATCAGCCGCTCAGCAGGGGAAAGATGTGGCAGTCTGCTTCCATAAAGATTTACAGCCTTGGAAACCCTATGGAGCAGTTCTACTCTGTCCTTTAAGGTCACTATGAATCAGAATTAACTCGATGGCAGTGGCTTTGGTTTGTTTTTGTTTTTTTGTTTGTTTTGTTTTTATTAGCCTTTTATGCCTTGTTTCCAAAATAGAAATATTTTCTTTTATAATAAAGATATCATTTTATTGAAAATTTACTTAAAGTGACCTACTATGCCTGCTTTCCTTATTTGTTAAGTTCCATATTATTTTTTGCTAACATTCAGATGAATTTTAATTTCTATTTTTAGTTATTTATAATCTACCATCTCATTCACTAAAAACCTTCACTTCAAAAACAGCCAAATCAAAAAGGATACTAAAGATGGTTGCTCAACATGATTAACATGCACATGTAAAAATTGCTGAATTGTCAAATGTTTTATAATGCCTGTATATTTTACCACAATTAACAAAAAAAGAAAAAAAAATAGCCAAATTATTTAGAATTAAGACATGACACCAAAGGTTTAATTTCAACTTATACCAGGAAGTAAATCCCAACTCATGGTCAGCTCATTTAAGGTGGCTAGAATACCTCTCTTCAGTCACTGTTCGAATCCTATCAAGCTGATACTACACCCTTCTGTTAAAAAAAAAAAATAAAAGCTATGTAGACAAGACTTGGAATTTCTGGAAGAATATTTGATATCCTGTTATCTTTTCTCTGAGACATTTACTTGTCTCAGGCACATAGACAAATACATAGTAGGCCTTCAATAAATGTCAGCTTTTACTGTTGTCATTATTATTATCTTTTATCAAACCAAGAGTTATCACTTTTAATTAAGAGCTGACATCTCAGTTGATATGCACAGGTCTTAGTCATACTCTAAAATTCTTACTTACTTTAAGTATAAACAGTACATTTTAATTAATGTTACTCATTTAATACTTTGATCTAGCCAAACCGTTTTAAATATTTACACTCCAGATATTACACGTTTGCCATTGTTGTTAATAAAATTTATCTTTATTCTAACTCTAAGCCTGTGTGTTTGGTTTAGGCAATTATTCAGGCATATCTATCAAACTCATTCAGCATGACTTACATAGGAAATAATTTTTTAAATAAACACGTTCAGTTCAAATTTGGAGAAAACTCTCAATTCTTTTGAGCTAATCATGGAAATTGCTACTTGCTTTGTGTGAGCCCCAGAGGTAAAAGGCACACGACCACTACTAATGATGTCCTTTTGAAAGAGCATCCACCATTGCCCTTAATTTCTGAATTAACCCTACTCACCTGTCCTGGCCCCTGACCAGCCCCATCTCAACTGCTCCTCGTGCATATACAACTCTCTGCAGGCAGCTCTGTTCCTCTTCCACATCTATTGAGAATTTTGGTAAGTCAGTATAGCTACAGTCTCCCCAGATGATCCAACAGGCTTCAAAAGCAGTCATATTGCTCTTTCCTAAAGACTGGAAACTAGAATTCTTTTTTATATCTTCCATTTCTCTCCTCTACTTTAGCATATGTTGTTGTTGTCATTTGCCATCCTATAGCGACCCCATATACAACAGAACAAAACACTGCCCAGTCTTGCACCATCTTCACGATCTGTGGCATGTTTGAGTCTTGCTGGACAATATTCTGATGTGATCCATAAGATTTTCATTGGCAAACTTTCAGAAGTTGATCGACATTTAACTTTCTTAGTCTGCCTTAGTCTCGAAGTTCCCCTGAAACCTGTCCGCTATGCGTGAGACCCTACTAGTATTTGAAATACTGGTGGCATAGCTTCCAGCATCATAGCAACACGCAAGCCACCACAGTACAATAAACTGACAGACTTTACCATGTACAGCATATTTATAATAACTGTTTTAACATCCTTGTTTGCTGATTTCATCATCTCTGTAATTCTTGGGTCTGTTTCTATTGATTGATTTTTTTTTCTCCTAGTTATGGATCATATTTCCCTGCTTCTTCATTTGCCTGGTAATTTTTGATTGGATGTCAGATATTGTGAATTTTATATTGTTGAATGTGTATTCTGTTGTATTTCTGTAAAGAATGTTGGACTTTGCTCTGGTACGTAGTTAAGTTACTTGGGATCAGTTTGATCCTCTTGAGGTTTGCTTTTAAATTTATTAGAGTGGGTCCAGAGCAGCCTTTAGACTAGGGCTAATTTCTGCTCACTACTACTGAGGACTCTACCCAGTTAATGTCCTGTGTATTACAAGGTCTCTCTACTCTGGATGATGGGAATGTAAACTGTTCCCAGCTCTGTGTGAGCTCCAGGAACTGTCTGGTCTACTCCTTTCAGGTGGTTCTTTCCCTGTCTCACAGAGTTTCACCCATGCAGATGCAGATCAGTATGCAGTTAAGCATTCAAGGGGACTGATCTGCAGAGTCCCTGGGTGGTGCAAACGGTTAACACGCTCGGCTGCTAACCAAAAGGTTAGCACTTTGAGTCCACCCAGAGGCGCCTCAGAAGAAAGGCCAGCAATCTATTTCTGAAAAATCAGCCATTGAAAACCCTATGGAGCACCGTTCTACTCTGACACACATGTGGTCACCATGAGTTGGAATCAACTCGACGGCAATGGGCCAATGGCTCTGCAGATCTCCAGATTTCTTTGGGCAGCCCCTTCCTCTCCACTAATCTGGCCTGCAAATTCTAGGTGCCTTGGCCTCCCCAAATTCCCATCTTTGTCTCCTCAAATCAGTGAGACAGGTGAGCTTTGTTTGGACTCTCCTTGCCTATCCCTTTCTTCTCCGGCATCCAGGGTATTGAAGATTTCTCATTTTCCCTATACCTGCTCCACCAGTGCCCATGGTTAGATACTTTTGTACCCCCATAAGTTGTCTGGAGCCTATTAACCTGCTTTATTTCTTCTCAGATCTCCTTTTGCCAAAGGCTGGTCCCTCTCCGTATTTTCCTTTATAAGGCTGAAGTTTCTGGAATTATATCAGGTATACATTTTAGACTAATCCAGGGATTAGTGGTGTGATAGTCCATCGCAGTGATGACCCACAATGAACCACACTTTATGGTATTCACTCCTCTGTGTAGTCCCTCCATTGAATCTGGGCTAGCCCTGGAACTTGCTTTAGCCAATAGAACGTGGTAGAGTAAGGCTATGCCATTCCAGGCCCGAGCTATAAGAAGCCCTGGAAGGTTCTGCTTTTGCAATTTTGAAAACCATACTAAGAAGTCCAGCTAACCTACTGGACAGACCACCTGGACAGGAGAAAGTCTTCCCAGCTGAGTCCAGCCACCAGCCAACAGGCCACAAGAATGCAGCCACAGGAATGACTACCAGCAAAAATGAGAAGTAGAACTTCCCAGCTGAACCTGGCTTAAATAGCACAATTGTGAGCAAACAGTTGTTCTAAGAGCCACTATCTCTTGGAAAGGGAGCCCTGGTGGTGCAGGGGTTAAGCACTTGGCCACTAACCGAAAGGTCGGTAGTTCGAACCCACCAGCTGCTCTATGAGAGAAAGATGTGGCAGTCCGCTTACTTAAAGATTACAGCCTTGGAAACCCTATGGGGCACTTCTACTCTGTCCTATAGGGCTGATATGCCAATGGGATCTTTTGGAGTAGTTTGTTAGGCAGCAATAGATAACTGGCAAGTAACCACCACTTTAATGGTTATTTTTGGAGAGACAAAGGGGTGTAGGATTGGGATGGGACACATGGAAACTTCTGGACTAGCAGGTGAAGTTTTATTTGTTGACCTGGGTGATGGTTACAAGGATATCTGCCTTATAATGATTCACTAATCTGTGCATTTATTTTGTGTGGTTTTCTGAACCTATTTTATTTTTAAACAGACGTTTTTTAGAAAAAAATTTAAAAAAATCTGCATGGGTTGGCATAGAGACATTTACTCTTCTTCCAAAATTTCTTCAGACTATGAATTTTTTTCTTAATCCCTTCGGGGCTCCCAGTAAAACTATTAATTTATTCTAATCCTATAGATTCATTCCAAATAACATCAAGCATAGAAATATAAACTTCTTTGGGTCTGATACTTTGCAATTTGCAAAACTGTATTAATTGCTTTCATATTTCTAAACCTTTTATTCTCTCTTCTAAGTGAGAAAATAACATGTGTACCAAAAAAAGGGCACTTTTAAAAGCTGGCTTGCATTTTCTCATTGGCAGCAACTTGTTAGTCTCTTTTTAAAATGAATTTTCCAGTTTCAAAGGGAAGATCTGTATTACATTTTGGATTTGTTCAGTTGTGTGTGTTCTTTTTAGTTTGGAACTTAGAATTTTAGCCTACATACCCTACATTTTACCGAAGCGTTTTAAACAGACTCTAACAGATGTACTATACTCCTTTATTAGTTTGTTTGTCCTTTCCATTATTCTTTTCTCTTCACTTTTGACTTTATTTCCCATTTCGCAATGCAAGTTGTTGTATGTGCCATGTTTCTTGGCTTGACAAAGCTTTACCGACAAAAAAATTAAAATTTCTGTGTAGGAGATTAAAAGTCACTGTCATAATTCACACTGTATATTTTGTGAAACACTCACAGTACATGTATTTTAATTAAAATTAGAAACTGCTAGCTTCTAGGGCTTACGCTTTGGACACTGTGTTCCCACATGCCACTCCTCCAGAGGTAGGCTGCCTTTAAGAAGCTACTAGTTGTGTTCATGCCCTTGATATGGCAGTAGACTTCAACCTTAAGCATGGCCAAATTGGCAGATTAAACAGGGAACAATCCCCTTCTCAAAAAAAAGAAAATGTTAAATGAGTACATAGCATGATGAAATCTTATGCCATTCTGCTCCATTATTCACAAAACTTTTATTACAGCGTATTGTTATAATTGTTCTATTTTATTATTAGCTATTATTGGTAATCTCTTACTATGCCTAATTTATAAATTAAACTTTCTCATAGGTATGTACGTATAGGACAAATCATAGTATACATAGGGTTTGGAACTATCTGCATTTTCAGGCATGCATGGGGGGGTGTCTTGGAACGATCCTCTGTGGATAAGGGGGACTACTTACTAAATTTTTTAAAGCTACAATAAACTCATAAAATATGGCACACACACACAAAGAAAAAAAATCAGAAACTACTGTTACAAGTTGGGCTCCTGCTACTGCACTTTCTACCTATGAACCCAGCTCAGGCCTTCCCAAGACTTACAATAGAGTAAAACTATCATCAATTCAGTAGTCCGCAACAAAAATAAAATAATAAAAGAATAAACATCACTACTGACATGACAACACAGGAGTTTTTGTTACTAAAGCACCCTTGCTAGTGTGGTCCTCTGACAGTCAATGTCCACAGAAACAGAAGTGTTTCATCCACACCAGGTCTTAATTCAACATCTGTCTCTAGGAGGCTCATCAAGCCCTGAATCAGGACTCACAGAAATGAAGGTCATCATTTCTTCCACAAGTCCAGGAGGAAATGTTCATCTGTCTCAGTCTAGTGTCTTTATTTCTTTTTTACTGAGTCTAAGAAACTCTCAATTCACAAAATCCTTTATGCCTTTGAAAATTAGATTAGGCGTTCTAAAAGAAGTCCTCATCTCTAAAATCTTGGTTTCCATGCACAAAGACTGAAGTTAGTACAAAATTATTATTGACGTTAGAAATTCCCGAGACCCCGGAGAAGTAAAGCATTACTGAAGAAGAACAAAGTGGGAGGCCTCACACTAGCTGATCTTAGAACCTATTCTACTGCCACAATAGTTAAAACAGCCTAGTGCTGGTACAACAACAGATACATAGACCAATGAAACAGAATTGAGAATCCAGATGTAAATTCATCCACCTATGAGCCCCTGATATTTGACAAAGGCCCAAAATGTGTTAAATGGGGAAGACAGTCTCTTTTAACAAATGGTGCTGGCATAACTGGATATCCATCTGCAAAAAAACGAAACAAGACCCATACCTCACACCATGTAGAAATTCCCAATCTGCAGTAGCTTTCCTAATTCAAAAGTCCTGCTAACTCCATTGGGAGTTTGAGAAGCTTGAGGGCATTTTTTAGTCAAAATACAACGTGATCATTATACATCTGAGCATTACATATTTATACTGAACGCTCTCCTCCTCTTCTCCTCACCCCTGCTACTCCCACATGGGGAGCTGCAATTCCTCACTTCTTAGGTGAGTCCATTCATTTTTTAATTAGTAATCAAGACAAATACTCATGGTATAATTTTTATCCACTTCTTACTTTCTGTGGATTAATTTTTCTTAAAGTGAACTCAATAAAGGAGCCCTTAGTTTTTTGGTTAGGATGCTTGTAGCTGCAAGTAAAAGAAGATAATCATGTTGGTTAGGATAATGTTTGTCTGTAAATGACAGTAATGTCACAGAAAACACTGGTTTACATAAAGTAGATTATTTCTCTCTTATTGGTCCAGAGGTAAGTTGTCCAGGGCAGGTATGGGGACTCTACTACATGAAGTCCTCAGGAATCTAAGCTCCTTTGTCCAGTTATTCTGCTTTGCATGAACTCCTTCTCATGGTTCAAGATGGCTGCTCCAGCCATGCTCACATTCCAGCTAGCAGTGTGGAGTTTAGGACAAAGAATGCACACCCTTTTTAAGGTCATTTTCTGGAAGTAGCCTAGAACACTTCTGCCTACATCCCATTGGCCAGAACTCAGTCACATGACCCCATTTAGTCACAAAGGTGGCTGAAAAAAGTCTTTATCCTTGAGTAGTCCATTGGCCAGCTAAAACTCGGGGGTTCTATTACTAAAGACAACAGAGGATAACGGATATCAGGGGGCAACCACAGTCTCTACCACCCAAACTCAAAGGGGATTTAGTACGTCATATAACAAAACATACACAAGCAGGGCAGGCAGGCTATCAGCAAGGTTGGCCAGGGCCCCAGCCTCTCTTCTCTGAGACTGCCTCAGCTTTTCAGTCCTGCAAGTGTTGGCTTTGTCTTCAGGCTAGCTCCTCTCCTGCTCACCAAGATAAAAACAACAATCCCAGGCATCCCATACAAATGCAGCAAAGTCCAAAAGAAGAAGAGAGGAGGAACATCTCTTCCCTTTGTCTCCTTTTTTTAAAAGGAGAAAAGCTTCCTAGAAGCAGTCAACAAATCTGCCCTCAAGCCAGACTGCATTGCAATTACATGCCCAGTACAAACCCTGGCAAGGGGAAATGCACTGCCTTAATAGGCATGGACCAATCAGTACCTACCTCCCAGGGGCCATAAATGGGGCTAGCCTCTCTGATATATAGGGCTACCTGGAGGAGGCTCAATACATGAACAAAACTGGAGTTCTGTTATGAAAAAGGAACAGGGAAAGGATGTGGCGTTTGTATCCAACAGCGCCTGCCATACTCCACATCCTAACTTTTCCATTACAGTTACACTGCCACTACTAGCCTAATAAATTGAATTCTAATCCTATACCGTCATAATTATCCAGATAAATCACCAGTTCTTATACCTATCTCCACTAACAAATTATAACTTAAAAATAAACAAATATGTAGGCTAGTACCACACATCTGCAAAAGACTGCAAACATGTACCACTCTCCCCATTCTCCATTCGCATTGCCCATGGAAACACTGTCATTTCCATATGTGTAAACACTCTAGACATGTGGTCAGCATAAATTCCATATACAGCCACCTAAGTTAACCCCTAAGGGGCCCTGGTGACACAGTGGTTAAGCACTTGGCTTAACCAAAAGGTCAGCGTTCAGACCCATCAGCCGCTTCGAAGGGGAAAGATGTGGCTGTTTGCTTCCATAAAGACTGCAACCTTGGAAACCCCATGAAGCAATTCTGCTCTGTGCTATAGGGTCACTATGAGTTGGAATCAACTTGACAGCAATGGGTTTTTCGGGTTAAGTTGGTCCCTATGTTATGAATATGAAAAAACGCCTCTGAGAGATACCTGTTGCTTTTAAGCAGAAACTCATTTCCTACTTTACAACCATCAGATCACTGATGAGCATTTCAGAGGAAGCCACTGGGCCCTTACAGGTTAAGTGACTATGCAAGAGTAAGTTCAGGAAAAGAACAGAGTTTCCTAACAACTATTTGCAGCTACCAGGCCTAGGGGTACACTGACATTAATGATTGTCCATCCCACAATTCTCAGCTTCAGCATTGACCCTCCACAGGACTTTTTATATATGGGAGAGTTCTCTGGCTTACTTTCTTTTTGAGTCATTAAAAATCCATTGGTGATTTTTTTAAAGGAAAGAAAATTACTGTTTAAAAAGGAAAGTACATTGTCTTTTTTGAAGCTATATTTCTATTTCAGGTATACCAAAAGTTTATAAAGAAAAAAAAACCCACCTTGCATAAAAAGAGAAAAGTGCCCTTAATTGACCACTGATGCCAAGATTATATGAGCTTTCTTACTCACTAGGAGCCCTGGTAGTGCAGTGGTTAAGAGCTCAGCTGCTAACCAAAATGTCGGCAGTTTGAATTCACCAGCTGCTCCTTGGAAACCCTTTGGAAATTACTACCATACTCTGTGGCAGTTCTACTCTGTCCTATAGGGTTGCTATGAGTCAGAATGGACTCGACGGCAACGGGTTTGGTTTTGGGTTTAGTCTTCCTCGCTAAAGGAAGGCTCTTTCAGGCCAGTGCTCTTAAGCATCACAGAGGCTAACAGGTGACACTGTCCACGTGAGAGAAGCTGGCCTTAGTATTATTTATTAACAGTAAACTTTTGTTAAGAGAAGTTACTGAAAGACCTCTAGAAACAATCCTAAAAATGTATTTGTATTCTGTTGTAAGGAACATGAGTATGGTAGTAATTTTCAAAACTAGCATCTTATAAATGAAGTAACTCCTTAACACTTCTGATATTCCTCTACCTAGTGATTTGCTAAAGCCTAAGAAATACTGTATTTTCAAAGCATCCATGTGATGTAGATCACTATTAACATAAAGTTTTTAGGCACACAAACCAAACGGCAGCTGTTCAATGATTTGTCTAAAAGTAAATACTGATTGGGAGTCATTAGCATACTGGAAGTACAGTTGCTTCCAATACATACAAAATAAAGTTAACAAAACTCACCCCCGATATACTGAACAGTTGAATACATTCTACATATATATTTAAAAAGTTTATTAAGCTTGAAAGAAAGTTATTATCCCAGCTACAGAAGTTTCCAAAGCTGTAATTCACTGGTAGCTGCATTATGAGAAGCAGGTCATAAAACTGTACTTTAATGTCATAGTCATATTTTCAATTGTTCTGTTTACAATGAAATCAAAGCTTGAGAATATTTATAGGGTAAAGGATGGGCCAAGTGGTGAAGACAGGGTTATGGTTTTATTCAGGGATCTGGGGCTTCAAAATCATCAGCAAAGAACAGCCCTGTGACCTTAATTGGCTCATGCACTAACAATTCACAACACTACGCATTTTTCCAATGCTCCTTTCTCTTTTGGCAAGACCGATATTCTCACATGAGGCAATGTCTCATTTTCTCTGGAGGTATTCTAACTTTAACTCTTTTCTTTCTTCCCTCACTACACCTACCTTGAAAATGGCCTCCCAAATATAGAATAAAGAGGTAAAATCGAACAAGACTAGGGGATATAATGACTGTCACACAATCTGCTATAGTTTTATTCATTAAATGAGTTTATGTTAATGGGGAAGGAACAACTCAGAAAATGAGGGTGAGAATGGTTGCACAACTTAAAGTAATCAATGTCGCTGAATTGGTGTATGTTTTGCTATGCATATTCTCAACAACAACAAAACAAAATTTAAAAAAAAAAACTTTCATTGCAAATCCTTCACGTGCATTACCTCAAACTTTTCTATGTGTAATAATTTAATTCAGAATAAAGAAGGTGATACATTTTCTTAAATGAGTATAGCGCTTCCATCAGTAGCAACAACTGTCATTACCAGGAAATCTTCAAGTACATTAATCCGTCACATTTCTGGACTTTAAATGATAACTGTAGATGACCATGCCTCAACTTTGAGTATGTCTAAGCTTCCAGTGAAACAAAGTCTTATAAAATAAATGCCATACGCATAATTTTGCCAACAGGTGAGTGCAAGCCCCTTCTCACTATGTTCTGTTAAGTTGTTCTTTCGTGAAAGAACATTATTCCTGGTGAAAACAACAAGCATACAGACAATTTTTAAGACTGAGACAGGCTTATTTTAGTTCTTTTACTAGTATAAATAAGTCAGCCATCTTTTCCCCCTCTTATTAAACAACAGCAAGGGCTAACCTTGATGGTGTTTTACCTCCTCCCCCCACCCCCCCATGGGTTGATGATGATCTTCTACCTCCAAAAGCACCAGAGTAGAAGTCTGGAAAATCAATTACATTCCTCTTCAAGTGCCCCAATTTTACATACTTTTTAAATGTTGATATCCTTATTTAAAATGGTTTTAAATGTTGTGGTGCCTGAAAATGAATCTGGAAAAGAACACCAAGTATATCCTTTCCTCTTACAAGCTTAAATCTTCTATAATGGATAGGCTCAAGGGCCAGAAAGAGGAATCAGAAAGAGCTTAGCATTCCTTTAAAGAATCAGGCTAAAACCTAGAGTTTTATACCTAGTTAGAAGGTATTTCTGAAGCTAGAAAACCATTAAACTCACAAGATAACACCCCTTCCAAAAACAACATTAATATCAAGATAATCTGGTTATTTAAAATTTACTTCCTGGGGACAACT
The DNA here is from genome assembly GCF_000243295.1 of Trichechus manatus latirostris. Lineage (NCBI taxonomy): Eukaryota > Metazoa > Chordata > Mammalia > Sirenia > Trichechidae > Trichechus > Trichechus manatus. The sequence goes on from NW_004443957.1 coordinate 22,451,235, forward strand.
TCCTCAGCAGAAGACAGTACTTGTAGGTAAGGTGTGGGGGTCGTGGGGGAAAGGAGGAGGCCAAGACCAGGAGATAAGCAGTCATGGTTTCCTGCAGTTTGCATTCGTTTTCTGTTTTCTTCTGCCTCACTGAGTCACTCCATCTATGAAGGTCTCCCAAAATGAGTTTCTCCCGTCTATAACTTTAGCAACTATTACAAAATATGCTAATGTTCCTCTTTTGCTTTCCCGCTCTAGGGGAAGGGAAGGAAACTGTACAACCTGGGAACATGACATTGTCCCTTCTGCCTCTGATGAAATCCCACAAGTGATATTATGAAGTTCAAAGTGAAGCTGTGGCTGACACCGCGTTTAACAAAACCAGGCCAATATCACATCGAGGGGAATTCTGCTTTTAGGCCGGGAATACCCAGGGAAATCTCTAGCGAGGAGGGATATCCCCGCCGTTCTCATCGCCGCAAGCTCATAACAGATCGGAACTAAGCTCAGAGTCAGGTACCAGAGGGTAAGATGTTTCTGGCCCGGGGCAGAAAAGACACCCAGGCGGGTGAAGCAGAGTAGACGAAGTTGTCCCCCACCCTGCATCCCGCACCTGCCTCTCCCAACTCCTGCGGCGCTTCCCAAACCATCCTCCTCCCACACATTCTGGGCTCCAGCGCAGGCCCCCACCCAAGCCGACTGCGCCGGCGAGCTGCACTCCTACTCATATAAACCAGGCTCCAGGAAACGGGTGCGCTTCTGAGCTCCCTCGCGCCAAGCAGGTAAAGAGCTGGCGTGGAGAACTGGGGACGCGCTCGGGGCACCCTCGCGGGCCCTCCGCTCGCCGACAGCCCCTTGGGATGACAGTGCTGGGTGGTTTGCCTAGCCCACGGGCCCGAGCAGTTTCCCAGCCCCTACGTGCCGCGCTCCCGGGAAGCCCCTGGGCGGGCGTACCTCGGATGTAGGCGCACTTGCTCTCGTCCAGCTGGCTGGAGGCCGAGCCGCCCATGGCGCGGGTGCTGGCGTGTGCTGAGCGCGGCGCTGTCCGGCCCGCACCCCCGGGCGGGACTGACAGCTCCCGTCGGCCGCCGGCTGCTAGCTCCTGGATGCTGATACGACGGAGGACTGGGCTCTGCAGTCAGAGGGCAAACTTCCTCCGAGAGGCGCCGCCTTCTAGGGCGCCTCCTGCAGGTCCGCGCACTCTGAGACTCTGTGGGCTGGCCCGCCGCTGTCTTCCCGCCCTCTCCTCACTGGTGAACTCCAAGGGGATGTCTAGTCAAGAAGGACGTTCTCCTTCTCTTGGCCAAGTTTTGCTTCGTGTTTTCACCCATTTAGGGCGACCGAGAAACACTTTGGGAGAAGTGGACCATTTCCCGAGTGATTGTAAACCTCTGTGAGCTGGGACTTTCCCGACCCACATGCCGCGAAGTCCTGTGAGTTTAAGTTCCCTTTACATTTGGGAGCACCAGTTCCTCTCAAGTGTGGTCCGTGGACCAGCATCCCCTGCAAAACTGTTAGAAATTCAAAATCTCCTCCCTCCTCACCCCTCATCAGAGGCTCTGGGATGGGACCCAGGAATCTGTTTTCCCAAGCCCTCCAGGTAATTCTGAAGCCCACTGAAATTTGAGAACCAGTGATAAACTGTACTTTTCTGCAGCCCAGAAGCTGGACAAGAAGGGACTGCGACAGTGAAGAAAAAAAGAGAAATCGACGTGGAGGCGTAAAAACTAAGGCCTGGGTCCTACAATATGCTCCCAGTCCTGAAACTTTGTAAGTTCTTGATCAGTCTGTCCTTACACCTTTACGTTCAGTTCCTTTCCTTAACCAGCTGGAAATAGTTCATTAGAAAGGATATTTGTTCTTTTCCCACAACCATTATTTAGCTTGGCAGCCTCTCGGGAACAAGAACCAGCTTGGGCACAGGATTCACTACTAATGTTATTCTATTCTTAGTAGTCAGTTTTTCAGTGGCTCCTGTTGACTTAACCACAAGGTCAAATGTTTGTACACATAAAAACAAGGCCTCAGTAAGACTTTGAAGGCTTTCCCTGCCCACACCCCCAAAGTTGATTAACTAGCACTTTAACACAAATATTCTCACACCTCACACCCAATTTCTCACATCCCACATTCCAGATCATCAATAAATCCTGTCAACTCTACTTTCAGTTTATGTCCAATATCCAAATAATTCTCATTCCCTCCACTGCCATCACTCCCACTATTTCTCACCTGGGTCATTGCAGTAGCCTCCTAACTGGCTACCCTCCTTATGAGTAAAAAGCAAAGTCTTTTTTTTTTTTTTTTTTTTATTGTTGTGGTTTAAATGAAGTTTACATTTTAAGTTAGCCTCCCATACAAAAATTTATACATACATTGTTATGTAACCCTAATTGCTCTCCCCATACTGCAACAGCACATTCCTTTCCACCCCTGATTCCCCATGTCCATTCAACCAGCTCCTAACCCTCTCTGCCTTCCCATCTCATCTCCGGACAGAAGCTGCCCGTTTAGTCCCTCCTATCTACTTGAGCTAAGAGGCACACTCCTCACGAGTATCACTTTATGTCCCACAGTCCAGTCCAATCCCTGTCTGAAGAGTTGGCCTCAGATACTGTTTTAGTTCTGGGCTGACAGAGAATCCAGGGGCCATGCTTTTCCTCCAGTCTCAGTCAGACCATTAAGTCTGGTCTTCTTACTAGAATGTGAGTTCTTCACCCCACCTTTCTCCTGCTCCATCAGGGACTCTCCGTTGTATTCTGTCAGGGTGGTCATTGGTGGTAGCTGGGGACCATCTAGTTCTTCTTGTCTCAGGTTGATGAAGTCTCTGGTTTATGTGGCCTTTCTGTCTCTTGGGCTA
>NW_004443957.1:22454173-22457616 GCF_000243295.1 Trichechus manatus latirostris
TGAAACTTTGCTGAAATCTTCTATTAGTTCCAGTAGTTTTCTTGTGGATTCTTTGGGGTTTTCTGTGTATAAGATCATATCATCTGCAAATAGAGATATTTTGACTTCTTCCCTACCAATTTGGATGCTTGTTATTTCTTTTTCTAGCCTAATTGCTGTGACTAGGACCTCCAGCACAATGTTGAATAAGACTGTAAAAACCAAACTCTTAAGGTGGCCTACTAGGCCTGGCTTCCTCTCTGCTCTCATCCACCAGCACTCCCCACCTTGCTCTCTCTGTTTCAGCCCCAATAGCCTTTTTGCTCTTCCTAGAACACACCAAGCTAAATGTGTGCCTCAGGGTCTTTGCACTTGCTCTTCACCTAGGATGTTCTTCCCTCAGATAGTCACATGTTTTATTCCCTATGTCTTGCTTCATTCAAGTCTCCACTTAAATGCCAACACCTCAGAGTGGCTTTCCCGACCACCTTATCTAAACACCAGCCCTCATCTCTTTCTACCCCTTACCCTTCATATCTTTCTTCATATCACTTTAGCATCATCTGACATATTTCTGTGTCTGTCTCCCCGCACTGAGATGTAAGCTCTATAAGGGCAGGAATTTTTTTTTCTTTTTTTGGTTGTTGTTTGTTATTGGTTTTTGTTCACTTGTTTTCTTTTTTATTATATTCTTTAAGGGATTTTTGTCAATCTTGTTCTCTGATGTATCTCAAGCACCTAGAACAGCACCTGGAACATTAAAAAAAAAAAAAAGAACTGTTGCCAACGAGTCGATTCAACTTACAGCAATCCTATAGGATGGAGGAGAACTGCCCCATAGGGTTTCCAAGGAGCAGCTGGTGGATTTGAACTGCCAACCTTTTGGTTAACAGCTGAGCTCTTAACCACTGCACCACCAGGACTACACCTGGAACATAGTAAGTCCTTAATAGGAACCTGTTGAATAAGTGAATGAATGAAATATGAAATATAAGAATCTGGACTTAATGAAAGATGTGATCTCAATGCATAAATAAAGGGCATTTCCAGATAACTGCTTAGTGATTTGAGCTATTCAGTGTTCAATTCTTTTCTCAGTATTCTACTCAGCTCTTAAAATTAAGTGTATTTTCTCAGAGCAGTCGTTCTTTTCATCATATAAATTGCTATAATTGTGCCTCAGAATACTGTTATTGTTATTGAAGAAAACTAATTCCAGTTTCCTGACAGCTTGTCACCGTTGTTTGGGAATACTTTGAGAAAAGTTTGATTTTTCCAGTCTATCATTCTTTTCTCACTTGGCCACATTCACAACAGATGGGACAAGGTACAGGAAGGATTTGTGTGGTGTAGTTTTAACAGGCCTTGTAGCCCAACAGTTCTAACTTTGAATTGTAACCCGCTAATTTAATAGCATGTGACCTGGACAAATTGCATAACTTACGTGTTTCAGTTTCCTCATCTGTTAAATGGAGCTCATAACAGGTACCTCATGGCTATTGTGAAAATTAAATGTGATCAGGTCTGTGAAGTACTTAGCATATTTCCAGGAACACAGTAAATGTTCAGTAAATGAGTTATTATCAGTAAGGGCAAGAGAGATCAAGGAAGCAAATTTCTAAAGAAAGTGGAATTTTAATTGGATCTTGAAAATCATTGATGTTGACATTAATAAAGAGCTGCTGCTGCCTTTATTCCCAAACACATAAAGCTCCCCTGCCCCTTGGTTTACAGGGGGAAAAAAAAGAAATTCATTATTTTAGTCATAGTAGTTAATATTTGCAAATCCTATGTGAACGTCATTTTATTAATCACACACTAAAAAGGAGTCTCAAAGCAATTCTATAACTTTATGAATCAGATTCACTTTCATAAGATTCAAATCAGCTACTTTAGAAAATGTCCTATGCAATTTTAATTTCTGTACTTTATCAGTGTATTTTGTATTTAAATACCTTAGGACCATTTCTTTCAGGTAAACATCACATACTAAAGTGATTACCTTTTAAACAACATGTTTATTGAGATATAATTCATATACCATAAAATTCATCCATTTAGGTTATCTTTGTTTAAGGAGTAAATACCAAAAGGTCCGAAGTTCAAATCCACCAGCCCCTCCTTAGAAACACTATGAGGCAATGCCACTCTGTTCTACAGGGTTGCTATGAGTCGGAACCAACTTGGGGGCGCCTAACAGCAACAACAACAAGTTTAATAAAGCTCTAATACCTGTAAAATGTGTGTGTGTCTTGAGATTCCTTTGCATGCCATGGAACTGTGAACTCCTTGTTTACCATGTTCTCATCTGAATTAGTAACATCCATGTATTTGGGCATTTAACTGCCCGCAGAGCAGAGACAGTCTCATACTATTCTGCATTTCCCCCATGTACCTTGTACTGTCCTGTAACATATAAGCTGTTGTTAGTTGCCATCAAGTCAGCCCCAACTCATGGTGACCGCTTGCACAATGGGATTGGACAGTTGCGATCCATAGGATTTATTTACTTTGGCTGATTTTCAGAAGTCGAAGAACAACAGGCCTTTCTTCAAGTCTGTCTTAGTCCAGAAGCTCCACTGAAACCTGTTCAGCATCACAGCACCATGCCAGCCTCCAGTGACAGACAGGTGGTGGCTATACTTAAGGTGCATTGGCCAAGAATTGAACCTGGGTCTCCCTCATGGAAGGCGAGAATTCTACCACTGAACCACCACTGCCCTCTAATATTGGAGTAGGAGCTCTGTAATGACTTAATTGATTGGTAAGTATACATGGTAGGTTACACTGGCTATCTAATTTAACCTTTCCAAACTCCCAATGAGATAAGCACTATTATTATCACCATTTTACAGATGAGGAAACCAAAGTTACGAAGTTTAAGGAATTTATCTAAGGTCACTTGTGACCTGGGTTTATCTGACTCCAGAGTTCATGCCATTTCTTTTATCTTAAATTTTGCTTTTGTTTAATTATATAAGTAATCCAGGTTTTATCATAGAAAATGTTAAAAGTATAGATAAACAAAAAGAAAAAGAAGAGGGGAGGAATCACCCAAATCCCAACAGTTGTGTTTATCTTTAGATAAAACACAATTAGCAGTTTGGTGTAAATTCCCACAGATTTTTATGTAATCATAAATATAAGTGTTGGTCTTCTGCTGAAAATGGCACTCTAGGCAGAAGCACCATGCCATCCCTCCACAGCAAAGATCTGAAAAACTAAGCTAAACAGAGAATACAACAATCCTGAAACCCTAAAACATCAAATGAAGAGATAAAGAACTCAGCCCAACACCAAATGGAGTGAGGAAACTGACAGAGAACGGACAGCAAGAGAGATTCATGCAGAAGTCCCCTACCAGCTAATGCAGCGCGGATCCACCACCTTGGACTCCTATCAGAGACCAGCAAACGGGGGTACGAGAAAGCAGCCTCACGGAGCGTCCAGCGGGAGACAAAACA